>NW_026934368.1:0-60023 GCF_032062105.1 Saccostrea cuccullata
CGTCATCTCATACTTTTGTGTTTTATTACACTGATCCCAAATGACATCGATCACTTTGGAAGCTTTATCAATAATTACATGGGAACATTTTCGACACCAATTTGGAAAAGAGCAAACCAAAGTCAGAATAAATTCCATGATTTCTTTAACTTTTGTATTGGTATCTGATATACAGTAGAATATTTCCGTGAATGGGAAGACAAATTGTCAAAAATATGTATAAATTCTGATAACAGGAAAATCAAAAATGATTTTCGGTTTTATAGAACGTAGTTGTTTAAAGATCATAATTACTAAAACTTCCTGTATATTCTGTTTTGTTTCGAATAGTACGTCATACCAGCAACTGGATAAATGATATTAATTATAATGAAGTGTTTTTTCTAACTGAAAATATTGCGCTTTCCTAGTATACAAAGATTACATAAAAATAGGAGGAAAAATTGAAATTCCCCTCGCAAAATAAATCTTAGCAAGGATTTATTTTGTCATTTTTAGTAAGGATATTAAGATTGCTAAAATTGAACATCGCTAACAAATAGCATTGAAGGTGGCTGTTATCTCTTTAAGCAAAAAAATCGCCTTAAATTTCCCTCAATAAAATTAAAGCCAATGCTATTCTTTTTTTAATTAGAGGAAAAAAATCGCTAAAATCGCGCTTCCATGAAAAATTCCTCTCAGCATTTATAATTTAAATATTGTATCGAACAGCTCAGGCACATAAGAATAATTTAAGTATATGTAAGGGATAAATAACGAGATGGTGTTGAATAGTTTAGTGAAAACATCCCCTCCGGCCCGAGGAGGGGATGTTTTCTCTAAACTATTCAACACCATCTCGTTATCTATCTTACTTAAAAAAAATTTGGTCCCGAAAAAATCATATGCATTTACCCATTCAAATATCCAACTTGCTGTAATACACTAGAATGTAGCCCATTCAAATATCCAACCGTGACACAAAACAATAGCCTAACCGAACACCCCTCTTATTCATGGACTAGTGAACATGAAACTATATATATGGTGCTGATTTCATTTCAACCCTTTTCATTGTACTGAACAGTCATGAAATCAGACGAAGAAAATTTTAAAAATCCATTGTAAATTAGAGAGGTTCAGATTTGTTTTGAATACTTTTGACCTGAAAAGTGAAGAAAACTACAGCATTTTGATAAAAGCTGTAAAAAATTCCATATCAAGATCTGCAATGAAAATGGTGTCGAGAAATAGATGGGCTGTCAATTATTTCAGTTCTTTTTGGAAGTACGCCGGAAAAAGATGAAACAGAGATGAATCTCGGATAATCTGAAGGGATTTATTGATAACGGACCCTGAAATGATATTCAGCAAAAAAGAAGTGATGCAGTTTAAGATTCAAGAGGAATATGAATATGTATTTATGTGTCAAAAAGTGATGCTTTCAAAATTTAAGACCGAAAACATTTCTAAACTTGTGCAAAATTCGGAGGAATTGTTATTTCTGTGAGCATTGGAAGTGCATTTGAAACACAATAAATGTGATAAATGCGAAGTAATTACGGTAATTCCGTGTGCACTGGAAATTAATTCTAATTGTGTGGAAAATTTGGAGTAATTATTTTATTTTTCATATGCATTGGAAATACATTTTTAAACTGTTTTTTCTCTTTTGTTCATTGTTTTATGTTTTCTGCACCTCAATTGGGTATTTAAATATCCAACTGACAGGCAGTTGGATCTTCAAATATCCAACTAGTGCTGGCTGAATCGGTAAAATATACGTAGACTAATAACAATGGGTGACGTCATGGAAGTTTTTTAATTGATATAGAGAAGTGTGTTAAGGTCAAGATCTAGTAAATAACTTTAGACTAACTTTTTGGTGCTAGATCCATTATGACGTCAAAATCAATTTCAACTTTCTTTTTCCCGAACTTTACGGCTTTAGTAGAATTGTGTAGAAAATGGGGTATTTCCATGACATTCAATTTCAAATCATATGAAAAGTAAACCGGATACCTGTATTAAATTTGATACTGATTTAAAGAAAAGGCCATGAACGAACTAATTACCGTTTTCTCATAGACTGTAGGCAATCTGGATACATTTCCTTTGTCGAATATGAAAAAAACTTCCATATTTATGACTGGTTTTCTTAATTTTTCATTGAAAATGACAGTTCAAAATACAGTTTTTCATCTTGTTTACCTACAAATTATGCCCCAAAACACCTTGTTTGACCAAGCTAAATTTGTAAAGCATCAATAAAGGAATTTATTTCTCAAATTTGATAAATCTGTAGGCACCTTTCATTTACTAGATCTTGACCTTAAAGTATAGCATTTGATTGATTGATTGTATATTGTTTAACGTTGTTTTGTCCTATGCTCGGCACTCAGGGCCTTTGAGCAGTGAGGGATCTTTTTCGTGCCAGCACCTACTGCGACACGGGGCCTCGATTTATACGGTCTCATCCGAAGGACCGGTCTCCACGTCCTGCAGTGGGATTCGAACCCACGACGTAAGGATTGACTTACTTCGCGACTCTAGAGCAGACGCTCTAACCACTGCGCCACGCGGGCTTATTTGATAGCAAACTGCATTCCAATGATTATGATCCCTCATCTATTAAAAAAATGATTTTTTTATTATTTTCTCCTTTTGACACAAGACAATACAAGAAAAGTAACAATAAAGATAACAGTAAGGCATGACAATATGCCAGTAGGAATTATGATGTTTTTGTTTTTTGATCCGCCTCTACACTTTCCATTTTGTCGATCATCCTCACTAGACATCATGGCGTCTAACAGGGTCAGAAAACTGGTGGTTGTACATGTCGAATTATTCAAGCTTTCTTCAGTGACATTTGTTGTAATGTTATTTCTTGTTGTCTCATTCCCTATCAAAAGTGATTATCACACATACATAATGATAATATTAGGCATATAGAGCGTTAAATAATTTTGAACAATTGCAATTACATTATACATGTATATTTAAGAGTTTAAATGCATAATATTATATAAGTAAATGATAACTACAGTTTTATAAGAATAAAAAATTGCATAAACAAAATTCTAGTATTTTTAAGATCTACTTGATATCAAATAAATGTACATATATTATTTCTTATATGTAACCTTTAATGTAAGTAATATTTATGCGTCCCTCACAGCAGGAAGTGGTGTTTTCATACAGAAGAATCTTCGTGGGACTACTCATCACAGTCATATTATAGTTCATTGCAGTGGTACAATTCTCCCAGTTTACTTTTGTTACAATATCAGCTTCATCAATGATAACCTTTGAACATTGATTGCACCAATTTGGAAAAGAACAAAACAGAGTCAGTACAACTTCCATTTTGTGGTCAATAGCTTAAAATTCACGAAACAGGAAAATATATAATGTATATTAAATGATTTTATTTCTATTTCAGAGAGACCATGCAGATTTCAAGAGTGTCATTTCCTTTTTATCCAAAGCAATGAGATATGATTAAGGAATTTATATAATTGAGATTTATATTATCTAAAAAAGCCAGAGAAATAAAAAAAAAGACATCTTTTTCATAAAAGAAAAAAAAACTGATAAAACTCAGAGTGAGAATTGACGTAAAAAAGTAAAAAAGAAGAATTTTAATGAATATCGAGAATAACATTCACATTTTTGTTGAGTTAAAAAAAAAATTTCAAACCAAAGTTTTATTATGTTTCACGTTTGGTTCTCCTTAATGCACTTAAAGTGTTTTAGATAATGATCTGAATGTGTCTTCTATAGCAGAAAGTTAAGACTGAGTCAAGACCGCAATTTTTTATATAAAGAACACTAACAAATATTTACTAAAAATTACTATTCTAAATTACTGTGTTTAAATACACAATGTACAACCTCATCATGTATCTCCCAAAAAATACCATTGCTTCATTGGAGAAGACCAAACAGGTGATAACTTCTGTTTCTGGTTGGTAATACAAATGCAGGGTAAGAGCTGTTGATGTGTCCGCGTTGAATCTGTTTCATGGTATTTTTAAACATGACTGGAAATAGCTTCACATACGTAAAAACATAAAAGATTCAAACATATATTGTTGAACTGTCCTACATACTACTGCAATAAGGAAAGACCAGGGGCCCCGAGGATGATCCAAATAAATCAATTGAAGCCAATGGGCTTGGTTTACTTCAAATTTTAAACTGCATTTATGGGCTAAACATATGCGTATGAGTCACCGAATTTCCTTTGACATTTACCATAATTTATGTATATTACATTGCGCGGGGATATGCGCAGTAGGGAACTAGGATTGAACATAACCCCTATCGAAAAAAAGGTAAAACAAATTTTAAATGACATTAACAAAACACTTGTTTCTCACAAATATACTTTTTCGGAGAAAAAGTTATCTTTATCAGTTTTTGTCTTGTAAAGCTGGTAGTCGTATTTGGAAGGCTAAAACTTATCCTGTTCTCATATGTCCTTAATTCATTTTCTTTACGATTGTAATTTCAATGTTCTTTGAAGTTCGAAAGATTTCTTTGCCAATTGCAAACACGTTGAGATGTTGTCCTCATTTCAATCATTCAATATTACATTCCATAATTTATTTATTTTGTCAAAAGGTCAAAGGATGCATTTTATTTGACGTCACAAACGTTGAACGCCGTTCAAGTACAACGTCATAAGCAAAAATCAAAATTCACACTCACGTTGAACCGAAGCTCTTGCAATAGCTCTTCCATTAAGGGGACCGAGTGGGGTTTTCATTGCGCAATTCTTTGCGCATCATAGTACAATGAAGCGTATTGACTGTTTTATAGCAACTTTTTTCATTTAATTAACAATTTTTTTAATGAGAAATTTACAGGTTGAAAAATTCAATTACAATTTTTTGTGATTTTTAAAACGATTTTTCAACTGATAGGTAGATGAACATCGAAATAGTGTGTTTTTGACGTTGATAAACCGAATCTCTAAAAGAAAGGGAAATAAAGATGTCATAAAAGTATTCAACATGGGCTCTTGAAATTTAAAGCATAAGAATTTGAGAATCTCTTGATCATTTTTCTTTTTTTTTTTTTTACTACTTATCCTTTGTATCCGTCATAGTTTGCACAACTCCATAAAAACAGAATTAATCGTTAATTTTTCACATTTTCAGATGCCCACTCTGGAAACCTGACGGTAGTATTTTGTATTTCTTGCATATAATGTACAATATAGTATTACAAATCATATATTATAATCTGAGCAAAAAGTCTTTTGTAGTATTTGTATAATTTCCTTTAAAGTGCAAAAAATTGATACTCTCCTATAAAATCCTACAGTAAATGAACCTGTATTTTGAGACGGTCCCTTTAAAATACCTGGACAGTAGATTTTCCCCAAACCTGGCATGTATACTAAAGTCAATGTAAGTAACATATGTTAAAAAATTGAAGAGTTTCGCTATTGTAGTTTTCGCGCAATAAAACCCCATTCGGTCCCATTAATTGTTATTTACCCAAAGGATAAAAAACGAATTTTGAATTATAAATCTTATTTGAATTCATGGCAAGTAGTTTAAATATGTAAACATAAGCACTGAATCACCATTTTTTAAAGGACAAAGTCTCAAATCTGCAACGGTATGTGCAAGCAAATTGAGTACTCCGCTAATACTAACACGTTACTCAATTTGGTTGTACAAACAGTTATATTGAACGTAGATAGCATTTTTCATTCATATAAAGCGGGGCTGGGTCCTCGTATTAATTATAAAGATTTTATGCAAACAAGATGTTTTTATATAAATATATTATATTTCACATCGTTACTATTGTGAAATTAACAAACGAGTCTTCGTCTTCCAAATCTGTTGAAAAAAGAGAGAAAACAAATACAAGAGCAAATAATTTCATTTATATGTTAACTCTCATGCCGTATCTTCCAACTATATTCAAATAAATCGGGATAAAATATTGAGTAAAACTAGTTGGATATCAATTATTCTTGGGAGTAACTTTCGAGTACCTGTAAATATTCCAAATCAAGAGTTTGTATAAAAAATAAAGAAGCAAACTTGTTCTATTAAGAGACAATTCCAATAATAAATCTGGTTTCAGCTCCATTCAATTTAAAGTTAAATATTAAAAATTACCTATAGAGTAATGATCGCCTTTCTCTCAAAGCGCAGGAATCAGCTGAAGACTGTTATTTTGCATAGTGTTCTTACGGATATGCCGTTTTACACGCATCCGATCGGGCTAGAAAGCTTTGTTGTCTAAAGATCACAAGGGGTTATCAACTTATCATAGGAGTGCTATACAAGTTTCAAGGTGGAATTTATGTTCCCTAAAAGGGCACAAAATACCAATTTGGTGTATTAAATATTAAATTTTGAATCATATATGTCATCCTAATTCATGAATTTTGGGTTATAATTTCACAAAAAATGTTAATGACTGTTACTGTATGGGCATTGTTGGTTTTATTTTGCACTGTGTTCCAATTCCTTTATGTAACATTGATACTTAATTAGTGTGAAACCATTTCTATCAAGAGTAAGTTCACCATCACTAGATAATGTGAGTATATATGTAGAAAAAATGTTAGATTATCATGAATTTAAATCTAGATATAAAAGTTGTATCACTAAACGTTTAACAAGCTTTTTCAAATCGAAGTTTTTAGTGTTTGAATGTGATCAAAAGATATAAATACTGTATAGTCAAATATAAATTATGAATATTAAAAAAATGAAGTATGTGGAGATAACAAACAGCATTCGAGCTCAAAACACAATAATTACAAACAATATCAAGTTTCTAATACCTTTAATGTACATACATGTAATAATTATGCGTCCCTCACAGCAGGAAGTCGTGTTTTCATAAAGAAGAATCTTCGTGGGACTACTCATCACAGTCATATCATACTTCATGGCAGTGGTACATTGCTCCCAGTCTACTTTTGTCACAATAACGGCTTCATCGATGACAACCTTTGAACATTGACTGCACCAAGTTGGAAAAGAACAAAGAAGGGTCAGAATAACTTCCATTTTGCGTCTGAAGCTAAAAATTCTAAAAACAGGAAAATGTAAATAAATAACAGAGTAGAATATTCATTTTAGAGAGACCTTAACAGATATCGAGTGTCACTTCCATTTAATAGATATAGGTTTTAAGTATATGTTGGTTAACTTACGTATCATGAGATTTGGTGCCGAGCGAAGGAAAAGCTTAACAATATACTTAGTACATGATTCGAGAAATAAAAGCCTATGTGTCACTTTTCAAAATCTATAATAGTAACACAAGTCCATATGCTATTTTACACATGATCATTTGATCAAGTTTGAGCTAATCAGAGAGCTTAGAATAATAGAGAAATAAATATAAGACTATAATCCTTGTTTTTGATTTTCGTAAATATGATATGTTCTGTCCTCTAAATTAGAATCAAATACAAAATGGCGAGTTAACTTTTTTTTTGCACTTTTCGATTAGATATAATTCTGAAGTACATGTATCAGTGCTCAGCGTAAATCCTAAATATTCAATCAATTTCTAAACCTTGCTAAGGTGTCTTTTTTTCCCTCGTAATAGAGTTGAATAGATAAGGTAGTGTGCTAAGGTGTGTTAGTATATGTTGGTTTGTTCTTGTGCCAAACAAGGGACGTGATTTGCCTCAGGACTGATGTCGAATGCTGTTTTCATTTAAGACATGCTCTTTGTGAGGGGATGCTCCTTTTTGTGGTGCTCTTGTAATTTTTTTTTATGTTTTAATTTTAATTTTGGCTACACAGTTTATTAATTCAGAGAGACTGGGAATATTAAAAGATATTTTTGTTTGCTTTACTAATTATGTACATTTTAATGACTGTTGGAACATGAGGTCTTAACATTGGTAAGTGACTTTACCATTTGTCCATAATTCTAACGGTGTGTTCCCGTTTTGCACACATTTGATGATTACATATTACGTTACGTATTTTCTCAACATTTTGTTTAAATATTGTATTGTTAAAGGTTATATTGTCAATTCTTATGAAAACTGTTCTTAATCAGGTTTTTAATTTCTTCTCTTATACTTCGTCTCTTGCATTTTATTCAGTTTCAAAATGACGCCTCTAAAAGTTTTGCAAATACACAGAAATTCTTTCTTTATTAGTTGCAAGGACAATCAGTCTTTTCAGGGTTTTTCTGCTTACCATACTTTGAATAACAGTCAATAAAAATAGTCCACTACTTTTCTGTTCAGCACTAAATATCTTTGGAGGTGTTTTGCTTATTCTTGACTTTTTTCAATTTCATAAATTGCTAATATCATTTTTCGCTCCTCCTATCGAATTTGTATTCGGGTCTACATTTCTTACATTTCTTCTCTTGATTTTTTAATTAGTACATTACGACCTGTTGTTTCTTTTTTTCTAGTTATACCCGCACTTTCTAGAGAAAGTTCGGGTATATTGTTGTTACTCAT
Organism: Saccostrea cuccullata; assembly: GCF_032062105.1. NCBI lineage: Eukaryota > Metazoa > Mollusca > Bivalvia > Ostreida > Ostreidae > Saccostrea > Saccostrea cuccullata. Next base: position 8,453 of record NW_026934368.1, read on the forward strand.
GTCCGTCCGTCCGTCCGTCTGTCACACTTTTCTTCCCTGAACTCCTCCTACATTTTACACAGTAGCTTAATCATCTTTTGGGAGATGGTTGGTGGAGTCATGTAGATGTGCAGTAAGGTTTCGGAATGTTGATTTTGCCCCGGGGGGTCAAATGGGGGTCGAAAAATGACGTTTTTTTTATGCAAAAAGCCCCTTCTTCCCTGAACTCCTTCTACATTTTACTCAGCAGCCTAATCATCTTTTGGGAAATGGTTGGTGGTGTCATGTAGATGTGCAGTAAGTTTTCGGAGTTTTGATTTTGTCCCGGGGGGTCAAATGGGGGTCGAAAAATGACATTTTTTATGCAAAAAGCCCGTTCTTCCTTGAACTCCTCTTACATTTGACTCAGCAGCCTAATCATCTTTTGGGAGATGGTTGGTGGTGTCATGTAGATGTGCAGTAAGGTTTCGGAATTTTGATTTTGCCCCGGGGGGTCAAATGGGGGTCGAAAAATGAGGTTTTTTATGCAAAAAGCCCCTTCTTCCCTGAACTCCCTTTACATTTGACTCAGTAGCCTAATCATCTTTTAAGAGATGGTTGGTGGTGTCATGTAGATGTGCAGTAAGGTTTTGGAATGTTGATTTTGCCCCGGGGGGTCAAATGGGGGTCAAAAAATGACGTTTTTTATGCAAAAAGCCCCTTCTTCCCTGAACTCCTTCTACATTTTACTCAGCAGCCTAATCATCTTTTGGGAAATGGTTGGTGGTGTCATGTAGATGTGCAGTAAGGTTTCGGAATTTTTATTTTGCCCCGGGGGAGTCAAATGGGGGTAGAAATTTCTTCTTTTTTTTAATATATATTTGATATTTTTAATCACCCTGCTTTCAAGAACTTCCCTAATATTTTATGCATTAGCTTTAAACCATGATCATTTTGAAAATGATTGGTTTGTTTTGTGTATGTGTAAAAAAAAAACACTTTGATCCCTAATTGTGGCCTGACCCTAGCCTGTGAGGTGATGATTTGAAAAACTAGAAATATGTCTATAGGACATGAATGTCCCGCCAGATGTATATTACTACTGAGTAATTAATGCTACTGTACATGAAATTTTGTATTAGAGTATAAAGTTTGATGAAAATATCTTGAACAGTTTCATTAGAATTGAAACTAAAATCTAAATAAATTGGATATAGATAATAAATTCTCACCAAATTATGTATAAGTGCATGCTTAACATAAAAATGTCTTAAATTATTTCTTTAAAACTAAGCAAAATACAAATTAAAGAGGAGGGAGGTCAAGGTCACAGGAATGTGCAAGGTGAAGTTTTTGATGCAGTTGAATAGCTCTCACTAATACATATCAGCATATTATGTTTGATAAAAATATCTTGAATGTTTTTATAAAACTGAGCTTAACACTTTTTTTAAGAAAAGAGAGGTCAAAGGAAAGGTTGGAGTCAATACGTTGTTGCAGTTTAAAAGCTCACATCAGTATGAATTTACTATTAGCATATGAAGTTTGATAAAAATATAATTAATGGTTTATTTAAAACTTAAATAAATACATATTTTAAAAGTGAGGTCAAGTTCAAAAGAAAATTCAAGGTCAAAATAAGTTGATGCATTAACAGCTGTCAGCAGTATGTATCAGCATATGAAGTTTGATAAATAATGTATCTTGAATTGTTTATTCAAAACTGATCTAAACATTAATTCTAGAAAAGTGAGGTCAAGGTCACAGGAAATATCAAGGTCAAAAAGAGTGAAGCATTGTAAAGCTTACATTAGTAATCTATGTATCATGATGTGAAGTTTCATTGCACAACTTGAATGGTTTCTTTAAAATAAAGCTATAAACACTAATTTAAAGAAAAGTTAAGTGAAGGTCAAAGCAAAAGTCAAGGTAAAAAAATATTGCCGCAGTTGGATAGTTTACATAAGTATATGCATCAACATATGAACTTTGATAAGAATATCTAGAAAGTTTCTTTGAGCTCAATGGAAAGACAGATGGAAGGGTAGAGGATGGACATGACAAACACTATACATGTACATGTATTCCTAATCATAGCATGGCATAAGAAACTTGAATCTACATTAAATGAGGATGTTTCCATATCAAGATTATACAAGCAAATTCAAAGAATTGTGGTCCTCTGCTTTCTGTATTTTAGTGAATGGGATGCCATAATTTATGGCAGATTGTATGTCAAATATGTACCCCTATCATATGTCAATTTATGAAAATTAGGTCAAAGGGGAAAAATCATAGCATGCTCGGAAATATTTTGTTGCAGGTAATGTACATGTCAAATATGAAAGTCCCATCTCTTTTCAATCAAAAGTTATATATTATATAATATAATATTTTTGAAAAGTAGGTTAAACTTCTAGGTCAAGGTCACAGAGTCAAACGTCATGATATATTTAGAAAAGTCTTTTCACATGTAATATACATGTATAATTTGAATGCCCTATCTTTTCTCTTTTAATATGATCAATTTAAAATGTAATTTTTTTTTTAAAGTAGGTAAGACTTTAAGGTTAAATTCTCACTTGAGTTAAAAAATCATAGTACATTTACAAAGTTTTATGGTAATATACATCGTAACATGTGAAATATGAAAGCCCTATCTCCTATTATTCAAAAGTTGTGACCAAGGTTAAATTTATTAAAGATGCACATGCTGTCAAAGATGGACAGACTCAGACAGACAAATGAGATTTAATGTTCCCTCCCTTTTCCAAAAACGGGGGACAATAATGCCCTTGCTGTTCTTGAGAGGAATTAAGATATATGATGGAAAAATCGATCCCCTGCATATTTCTTAACGCAAATCAATATTGTGTTTTATGTCATTTGTTTGTTTGTTGTTAAACATCCCTCCGTATAATCCCTATTTACCGCCCCTGCCCCTATAAGCGCCCCCTTACATGTAGGTATTCATGTATGCAAACTACTACTTGTTTTTACATTTTTACAAGTTTATATATACAAATAGTTTAATGTGGTCCATCTCTTTGAATGATTTTCATTCCTAATCATGTAATTCTAGGAGGATAGGTTGATGAATAAAATGTCAAGCAATCTTATCATTGATGCACTTTTATTTAATTTAATGCAGTCATATTGTGAACATTTCCAGTTCATTAGGAAAGTGGGGATGACCTCCAGGGGTTCCCAACCTTTATACCATTAAATTTACATAACATAACACAAAAAAAAATTATGTATATTCAAATGGAAAAAGTTTCATACTAGCCTGTTTAGGAGTCACATGATCATTTGTCATTACAGGGACAGGGAGTGGATTTGGAGACCCCCCCCTGGAATTTGCAGGACTATAATATATACTGAAGCAAATAAAAATGACTTTGGATGCCCTCCACCCTAGAAAACAGAGACCACCATAACTTTTCTTTTTTTTTTTTTTTTTTTTTTTTTTGCTTCTCAGGAAATTCTGGTCTGGAAATCCCCCTCCCTCCCAGAAAAAAAATTCTGTATCTTGTAACTGAATGTAACGTCCAAAACGGGCGATAACTCTTCAGAATGTGAAATTCGTCTTATTGCAGCATCGGATGACCTTTGATTCTTTAAACTTTAACCTAACCAGTTGCATTTCAGACTATTTTACTCAAATCTATACCAACTCCTGTACTTACCGACTGTCATAGGTCCCGTAAACTTCATGAATCATAATCCATGTAAAACACAAAATAAATCTTACTGACATATATGCAATGATATTTACACCAAACTAGTACTGCACGTGCAGTCCAATCTAAAAATGATAATGGTAAAACTAGTACTTAAGTTGGGTACGTGACGCAAGCCCAATGTGATACATTTATAGTGCAAGAACAAATTTAAAATTATCATTTACAAAAGATGTTTTATCTTAACTTTGCCATCTAGGCTTATTTCCAAAAACAGGCAAATAGGGTGTGTTTGTGTGTGTGTGTGTTGATCGGAGAGGGGTGGGGGATTGACTAAATTAATTGGGCATATGGCAGCTTTCAAGGTGTTTCTGCCTTATCAAATATAAAAAAGTTTGTACATTTTGAAAAAATCATCAAAAACGCTTTGCACTAATTTGAATAATATTATTTGTTGTTAATCTATATGAGAAAATAGATTTAAAAAGTATTAATTATGGGCCAAAAATTTATATCCCCCCTTTATCAAACCTAATTTACATCATTAATTAAATTATGTTGTTAAATTTCAGACTGGAAACGAATTAAGAAAATGAAATACCTATAAGATCGAGGCCCATGGGTCACATGGTCACCTAAGCATATTATGCTCCCGGGGCGGATCCAGCAATTTTTGAACGGGGGGGTGGGGTTCCAGGGTTGTGTCCCTCTAAACCCCCCCCCCCCCCCCCACTCCCCTTTTACACACTCTCAGGCAAAGATTCACACACACATGAATGGAAAAATATAAGATTGTGGAAAATAATATCTTTATTCTACGTCCTTTTTTCTTTGAAAAGGTACCCCCTGTCTGTATTAAGCCTTATAATTGAATGGATTTGCAGCATTTCCGAAGAGTAGAATGAATTTTCTTCAAGAATTTGAAAATCCTTTTTGGGCTGGGTATAAAACAATGAATTAAATTTTAGTTCCTTCATAAGATTTAGTTTAAAAAAATGGCACCTTCTTGTATATAGCCAACACAGCCAAATTAAGATCGCGGAATCTAATATCAAATTTAACCTCGCATGTTACATATCATATATAAGATATATAAAAAGAAGTAGAATATTTTCTACCATTCACTCATAAAAAGTAATAGTGAAGGTGAATGAAAAAAACTAAATGTGTGAGAATCTATCTATTCAATACATATTTCAGTAAGACGTACAAATACTTATTCTCGGGAAACGTTTTATCCCCCTTCTTTCTATCTCTTTCTCCACTTGGCAAAAAATAAAGGGGGGGGTTCCAACCCCCGGAATCCCCCTCTGGATCCGCCAATGTGCTCAATTTGATGAATACATGTATTATGTAAATTATTGAATTATATTGACTTTTTCCTTGGTAAAGCCCAATTTGAAGGAGTGTGCATTTAGAGACAAACACCTTAGTGCGGGTATTACTGTCTCATGACAGCATCTAGTTAATGTTCTTCCTCTACTTTTACCACAATTTATTTAAGACGGTATTGCTTTTCAATCGTGATCTCACCATTTACTTGGCTTTCTGTAATATCCTTAAGTTTATTTTATTAACTGTAAAACTGTAGTAAGTTCATCCACATATCTATTTTATCTTACATGCAACTGTTTTTGAATTATTGATGCAAAGTTAAAGTTTCCTACTTTTACTACCTTTGTTATTGTAATATTTACAGGTTTCGGTCCTATCCTTGGCTTGCTTTTTTCAAACATTTTTGTTTTTACCTAAAATCGATTTTTTTATTTTTACCAATTACCTTTTTGTGGATTTTCTTTAGATTTATTTTTCAAAATGATTTTAATCTATATATCATTTAAGGTATTCTGTATTATCATGACTTTCGAGTGATTCTACAGTTGGATTTTGAATCACCATTTCATTATCACCGTGACGTTTGTGAGTTTTGAACATTCTGTCTATGTTCCCTCTTTTTCAGTTTTATTCATAAGGATAATTGTTACTGCTATACTTTAGACCTTGGCTTTTCTGACACAATTCCTTTTTACCAAAATCTGAAGTAGACAAAATATACATAATCTAAATGTCAAAATATTTTAATAAAATTAACTTTAATAATAAAATAATGTTTGCGTGCTCCTCCCAGCTTGGGTTGGAATTACTGGGTCGGTGGGAAAAAATTTTTTCAAGAAAATTTGTTGACAGGATAAGAGTAAAAAAAAAATATCGTGTTCTGGAATGTAAAAAAAAGGTTTTGCGTATTTTTAGTCTGTCGGTCGGGAGAGGTTTACCAAAACTTGACAATTTCAAGATATCCTTAGGGCCTATTTTTGGCTTAAAGACCCTCGTCAGTTGAAGGTAGAAACACTAGCTTAACCCCTTCTCTACCGTAGAAATGCGAATTTAATTTTTTATTATTTCAGGGTTCCTTACTGTGTAGTTGAACAGATTTAAGAACAAATATTTAAAACTATCGTTGCATGTTATGGAATAAATTATGCGAACATGATTATATCTTTTTAGCTCACCTGAGCCCAAGGCTCAAGTGAGCTTTTCTGATCGATTTTGTCCGGCGTCTGTCTGTCTGTCTGTCCGTCTGTCTGTCTGTTAACTTTTCACATTTTCGACTTCTTCTCAAGAACCGCTGGGCCAATTTCAACCAAACTTGCCTCAAAGCATCCTTGGGTGAATGGGATTCAAGTTTGTTCAAATGAAGGGCCACGCCCTCATTCAAGGGGAGATAATTGGGATTTAATGAAAATTTGGTGGCATGTTTTAAAAATCTTCTTCTCAAAGAACCAGTGTGCCAGGAAAGATGAAACTTATGGGAAAACATCCTTAGGTAATGTAGAGTTAAGTTTGTTCAAATCATGACCCCCCGGGGGTAGGGCGGGGCCACAATGGCCGACCAAAGTTTTACATAGAAATATGTAGGAAAATTCTTTGAAAACTTCTTCTCAAGAACAACAAGGCAATAATTGATCATATTTATATGGAAGCATCCTCAGGTAGTGTAGATTCAAATTTGTTAAAATCATGACCCCCTGGGGTAGGGCGGGGCCAAAATGGCCGATCAAAGTTTTACATAGAAATATAAAAAAGTTGCGCACGGTGTTGGTGTCAAAAAGTTAAAAATTACTATTGCGGCGGCATTTGCGCTATTTTCATAATTTTAAAACAATTCACTATATGAAAACTATATATCATTCATTCGGTAATTGTATACTTAATACATTTTAACAAAAATATTGATAAAAAAAATTCCATTTGTCAAAGACATTAATTTGACTTTTCCGTCAATTACGTGAAAAACGCATGTAGACCGGTAACAGGGGCGTCGCACACTTAATTACAAAATGTTGATAACTTCCTTAAAACAAACAATACAAAGATAAAATTTGGCAGAAAAATTCAAAATATGATGCAAATGATGTAAATTCTTAAGATTGTAATGTCATTCAATCCGTATGCTCTGAACGCGGCGTCAAAATCCAAGACAGAGGTGTAGACGCGCGTTAATCGACGAAATATGGGATACACATAAAAAGTCTTTGGTTACTTAGAATAATAAATACATGAGCTAAATCTATTTTTAAATTATATCTCGGTGATCCTTTTTGTGTGTTAAGAACTATTTTTTATAAAAGACTGGTATTTTTGGTTGATATGTATGTTGGATTTCTGATATTAAGCCGATTTATTGTGAGGATGTTGAATAATATATGGTGTGTCACAAAGTTTGGAGTTTCATTGTCACAAAGTTTTTAAGATTCATAAAATGGTAAATTTTGTAATGATGGGTGAAAAATTTATGTTGAAAATTATTTTAAATTCTACAAAATGTTGCCATGTTATTGAGGGAAAGATCTCTAGACAGAAATTTAACTTGTGGTGTCTCTAAATTTTAATAATAATTGCTGTTTCACGTATATGCACTACATGTTGGTATATGTCACAATTGAATTTGACGGCAAATTACCTTCATTTTAAGAATTCTTTTTTTCTAATTTGGCACCAAACGACATTTAATACAAAATGTGCAAAATCAAAACTTTATTTAGATCTGAAACTGAATTGAATCTATAAAGCAGTGTTTGTTTTATATGCTCTTTACAATGTCAACATAATTGTCACACATTGTCCAAAAGTAATAAATCTAACTATAATTGTATAAATGTGGTAATATAAACCATATGTATAGTCATTGAAAATAGACATATTGAAAATTAGAAGATTTTTATGAAATGTGCATCTTTTCAAAAAGTTATTTGTATATTTCAAAATAATTTTCAATGGAATTGTGACAAAATCCTAACAAAATATAAATGTCAACATAAATGTCACACACGTAAAAATTTGGCGTTTTGACGTTATTAGGTTTTAAAAATGCATTACGTAACCTAAAGCGTCAAAAGATAATTTTCCCAAATAAACTTACTCTTATTGCTGATGAGCCTTATATGGATAAAAGAAAAATGTACCCATAATGCTTGATTTTAACAATAACTTTAGGTTTTGAAAGTTGTATTTATATATATAAAAGTAAAACATGTGTATTGTATACTGTAGTACACTGTATAAGTATATAACTATATATCCTTGTACCATTCAGAGTCCGAATTAAGACACGAGAAAAAAAATCACACAAACCAAAATTAATGTAAGGATATGATTTCCAATTTGAATAACCTGACATTAAAGTGTGTCAACTCTATTTGATGCTGTAATAAACTGTTGTACATGGCGAGTGTTTATTGAATAGTCCAATATTGAATAAGGGTTAGGGGTTGTCGGAGGTTGTAATTTAGATCAAGTATCAGATTTTCACTACAATTAGTTCTTTTTGTCATCTACTCAATAGCATCGTACGAAATGAAAAAAAATTATTTTATTTTGTTTTAAACAAAAAATAGGTATATAAATTTACATATGAATTGCCGACATTTGGAAACAGAGTAAGGCGAGATCGGCTATATTACCTTATTTCTTTCAATTAAAAATATCTGTTTTTCATTTAAGCAATGGGTCTTTCATTTTTCATAATTTATTTAGTGATGTTTCATTTTTTCTTCTTATTATAAAAAAGCCTTTAAACTCATTTAAACCGACCAAAATAGTACCAAGTAACTATTTATTTGAACAAAATCTAGTTTAGGGATAGGATAACGCCTCTATACATTCGCCTCAATCTAATTAAAATCTGACCCCGCCGTCACCAAAAGTCCTCAACATCAACCTCAATTAATTATTTAAAAATAAATCCTGATGAAAGCATATGCGAAACGCTCTTTGAAACACTCTTTCTTTCCATTCATAAGCATGGAAAGGGCAAACAATCCCATAAAACAGGTAAACTGCATGGGTATCCAAAGAAGTAGGAAACCTTCGATCATTGATATGTGAGCTAGGTACTTATGAACGGGGGGATGGAGAGGAGAAAACTGAAATATTTTTCGAATAAATACAACTGAGCCCTCAAATTAAACTCCACTTCATTGAAAATTCTTTTCATTGAGAACTAAAAGTGAGGGAGAGGGAGGGGTCGATTCTCAAGTTCAATTCCTCTTCTTTTTTAAATTGAATTATTTGAAATATTAAGATCTACTGTAAGAGAAAAGTACTCAGTATGTAAGGGTCTATGTGATGGCTAAAGATGGGATGGCAATAGGTACTTTGAACGAAAAAAATAATTCAGTGCTAAATCAGCAACATAGTTACAATCGTACAACTTACTGAAAACAAAGGACAGGTTCGAGGGCCTACTGATATGATATAGAATGGTTTCGAATTTATCTCAATTGAATTGAAAGCACATCAATTTAAAATGCGATGCCGAACAAGTTATGTTATTTCTACACAGTTTTTTTTAAATGAGACAAATCATGCTTATATTTTCCACCCGCAACATGCATGCAAAAGGGCAGGGAGAGTTTAGACCTAAAATATCTGCATCAACGTACGGCCACGTATACATTTCCCTTTTGGATTTTTCTGAAACTAAGAGCTATTTTCTCGCAGATTGAAACAGACACATTTTAATCATTTTTTGTATAGACTATATGAGGAGAAACATTAGTCAAATACAGTTGATACTTTGTCAGACAGACCATGATGATACCCGACCAGAAGAGAATTTCAGTTTAATCCCGGGATCAATTAAGATTAACTCATAAATATTAAATAAAGCCAAGTTTATAAAATCATGAAAACTATTCTACCTTTAATCGAGACCCATCCAACAAATATTGAAAAGATAACATAACAGAATAATTTATTTGCTGTATTATATATCAACATTGAACTACTTATGAGAGTTTAATTACATGTGTTTTCAATGAATTGCACTATATACAAGTAATTGGTGGTATTACTGGGTTTTTATTTTTTCTTCGTAAAAAAATGTTAGCGAAAAAAGCAACGTCAAAATAATTTTCAAGAACTTCACGTAAAATAACGTCATTTTGACGTTACCTAAACTGACACCAACACCGTGCGCAACGTGAAAGGAAAATTCTTTGAAAATCTTCTTCTCAAGAACAACAAGCCATAATTGATCATATTTATATGGAAGCCTCCTCAGGTAGTGTAGATTCAAGTTGTTTAAATCATGACCCCTAGGGGTAGGGCGGGGCCAAAATGGCCAACCAAAGTTTTATATAGAAATATATAGAAAAATTCTTTAAAAATCTTCTTCTCAAGAATAGCAAATCCATAATTGATCATATTTATATGGAAGCATCCTCAGGTAATGTAGATTCAAATTTGTTCAAATCATGACCCCCGGGGGTAGGGCGGGGCCAAAATGGCCAACCAAAGTTTTATATAGAAATATATAGGGAAATTCATTAAAAATCTTCTACTCAAGAATAACAAAGCTATGATTGGTCATGGGACTACTTTGGGATTTAAAATTTTCAATAATAAACCAATTTCTACTTTCCCTAGCCACAGTGCTCAGGTGAGCGATGTGGCCCATGGGCCTCTTGTTTTTTATATTAACAAGAATATTTGCAACTTACACGTCGTGAATTATTGTGAGTTATTCACGTCATTTCAAGAGCAAATAGATTATTGAAATTAGCTTAAGTTCCTATCAGCATCGAATTTACGAATCAAAACAGTTCTATATAATTGTGACGTAACAGTCATATGATGATCATTTTTTTGGTTTATTTGGGTCTTGTTTACCTCTCTCACATCACTTTTATCTGATGTACATGTATATGTACATGTATGCCACTTTTGCAAATACTTTTACCATTGAGTTAAAGCTAAATCCTTTCTATCATTAAATATTTACTCCAATTTCACAAAATTAAAGTACAAAATATGTAGACTGTCTTAAGTGGAGCAAGTGTGAACTATAACGAACTCATTTCAGCGTGGAACAAAATCAAAGTTATTCATAGTATATACTACTTCTGAAACAAAACTGAAAAAGTGTACTTCAAACATGATATGCATATGTACAGATCAAATCTAACCTATAAATATTTCACGTATACTCCCTGATACAATTATTTTTCGTTCCTCAAATTTTACCTCTTATATGTATTTTACATAGGATAATGTCCCCGTTACTAACATTAACAAGAACAACTGCACTTATTGGAAGAAAACAAATCAAATTCACAAGTATGAAAAGTAAAATTAAATTTATATCAGTAATCTTTTTCATTTTTGAAAGTTTGTTTTTAAATAAGTTGAATATATGAATGTAGTGTAGAGTGGTCGTCCTTATTCTGGCCTCTCTTTTGTCCTGTCTTCTGAGAAAGCAAAGACAGAATCGGTAAGGAGGGTGAGGCACCTCTACACGGAGGAGGGACAATGTCATTTAAATCGAGATAACCCTCATTTACATTCATGTACGTTGCTTCATCATCATCATTCAAGGACACTTTTTCGTCGGTATTCACGTAAATACCTTCCAGTTCATTCACGTAAATTGATTCCTCTTCTGTGTCTAGTTGGTCAGATGATGGAATATTCAATTTGATGTTCAAATCATGTGCTAGAGGAGTTGATCTATTTTGACGATGAAGTGTTTGTTCCTGATTCAAAGGTTCTGTGGCAGGTGCCCTTTGGGTCTGATTATTGACTCCTCTCAAGGTAATTGGAGATTTCCTGCTAGTCTGACTGGTTTCTCGCTCTGTATCTTCGTGGGGTGTTGCAAGTGGATTGTAATTGTTGAAAATTACATCGAATTGGACATTTTTTGGCATACTGAATCTGTGTAATAAAAAGTTGCACAAAGTTCATTTGCCTTATAATTCTTTTTATTATAAGTGAATTTAAAAAATTGACATAAAGCAGCGAGTTTTTCATTTTTTTTAATGAAATTTATTTTCATATTTGTCAAAAAGTTGCACAAAGTTCATTTGCCTAATGTTTTTTTTTCTTTTTGTTTGTTCTTTTTTTTTTGGTTCTTTTTTTTTTGGGGGGGGGGGGGAAACGTAAATAAAAAATTAACATAAAGCAGTGAGTTTTAACTTTTTAAATGAAAATTATTTTCATTTCAAATTAAATTCATGAATCAGAAAAAAAGGCATACCCTGATTTAGATTTATGGAATCTCATTTTCGCTGAAAGAAAAATGACAAAGACGAGCAACACGAGTAAGCCCCCTACTGCGGCAGAGAGGATCAGGGGGAAATAGGGATGATAAACGTTTTTAACGGAGGGGGGAATTTCTCGCTTAACCAGCTTAGTCGAGGTTTGTTCTGTTGCGTTGGTTATGAATTTTTCAGTAGTATTCAAAGGTATGTGTAACCCTCCGGCATGCAGCGTCTCTGAAGAAGATAAAAACATTCTTTTCATGAAAAGAAAATTAGTTTTGGTTTCACTCCTATTTTATTTACATATGAATCTGAAAGCACAAATTAGAAATTCAAAGATATTCTTAATTATTAATTTCTCGAATGATCCATAAAACATAAAATAATGATATTAATAATAAACAATAATTAATAAAATTTTCTGTTTCATAATTTTTATGAAGAGAAAAAAATCATCTGTCTATACCTGATGAATTCGGGGTATAGTAAATCGTCAATGTTCCTTCGCAACATCTTTTCCCCTCTTTCAGAGTCCCAAGGGGGTGATTGATTTCGAGGGGGTATTCTAATTTGTAGAACTTCAGACACTTAGAGGAATTTATTTGTAATCCTTCAATATCAGTAACATTCAATACCCCGCATTTAGAGCACCACTCTGGATAAGAACATCGAATAGTTTGCTCGTCCATTTTCAAATGCGGAAATTTTTAAAATGAATATCACTTCCCCAAATTTCCCAGAATTTTGTTACTAACCTCTGTAATATATATTTTAGGAGAATATATCTATGTAAACTAACTGTTTATTTTGAATTCCTACATAAGTACACGTAATTGCATTACACTAAATACATTTATTTTATACAGACGCACTTTGTAACCATTCTCTAATCATCAAAAGAATGTTGTATTGAGTGTATACTTTTATGTTTCTATATTAAGAAGAACCACCATTTTTAATTCAGTTTAAAAGATATGATAATTAACTTGTCGTGTACAGTGTTTTACAAAATAACATTAGGATCAAATTAAGATTAATTAAAATTAAGGCCTAGGCTGACCACGATTCGTAAAAAGAATTTTTCCTCCATATTAGATTAATTATTGACAAACAAGTTGATGAAACAAGAATATCAGCAGTCTCCTTTAAAGTCATCATTTAATAAGCTCTATGATCGATACAATGACCTTGTCAGCAAGTACATTTTAATAATGAGTCAAATGTTGACTGACAATTTTTCATAATAATTGTTAGTCCATTATTTACACACAGAATTGACAACGGATTTTTCCGTTATTTCCCCATCATGACAAGGATCACATGTACATTGAGAATATGACCGGTCGGCAGTGGACCTGATCCCACTTCTGATGTTTTGGAGGTTCGTACTTTCCAATTTTGTATTTTGACCTGGCGTATAGAAGGCAAATTCCAACCAACAATCCTGCCCTTTGTAACTGAATTAATTCCAATGATTACAGTTTGTTATAAAGAGACCGTTGGCCATATCTGTTTGAAAACCGAATGATCATAGGACCAATGGACTTTTGCGAGGAGTGTCGACTTTTACCGTTGGCGGCTTATTTTTACACTTGGACAGTATACGGAAACTATTTTGCAATAAAATAATTTAGCTTATCATTTAATTAAACGAAAATTACGGGCTGAAATAAAAGATATATAAGTTGCCGATGAAGAACCCGACAACAACCCTTGCCATCAGATACGGCCCATCACATACTAGTGCCCCATACACCATACTATTATCAAATCTGTACCTCTGTACATGACACAGGCTAAAATGTCAAAGTAAACCGTCAACCGTAAAAGTCAGTGCTTCTCGCAAAAGTCCACTATGTGACTGGGGACTTTCTATCCAAATTGACGGATAGTCGACGCACACCCTATTGTTGTTAGATTGACTTTTATGTCACTTTCTAGTTAAATATCAAGATATGAAGCAGATGTATCAAACTCTGTGGTATCTTTTCTTTCAATTTCACTGGGGTTTATCGAGTCGATATATGAATGGAAATTACTTTCGTTAGTTGATTGTACATCGTCTGTATATTAAAATGGCGAATTGAATTCAAAGGTCACAGAAAGCGTTTTTCTTGGCATGTGTAAGATTTTAAATTGCTCCTGCTTCGTGTGAATATAAAAAAAAAGGTATGCTTAAACGCTCTGCAATTGAAAAACATGAAAATTCCGAGAAATACTTTTATATATTATTATTATCTGCCTTATTATTCCGGAAATGTTTTAACGGTCATATAGCACCAATAAACATATTTTCTCTACATATCTGCCGTCTTAATTTCTAAATATCTTATTAACATCACATATTATCCATGTGATAAAGATATATATGCCGTGTTGAACAGTATTTTTGCACAGCTGAAACCAAACAAAAATTCCTGAAGTATGATAAGCTATAAAAATTGAAGCATTCTTGCAAATTCGACGAAATATTATTCGTTATTAACAAAGTACTGGCCAGGAAAGAACATGATATTCTAATGCATAATTATGAAGGATTGACGTTTATGCTGGATCTGCGCATGTGCGCGGGAAAAGTATCGCGAGAATCATCAGGTCGAAGAAACTATTGTCAATGAGTTGGATTACAGGTTACTATCATAAAGTACTACATGTACATGTGTTTTTCGATAAGGCTAGTTTTTTAATATATTCGATCAATGCATACTATCTCTGCAAGATATATTATTGTTTTCAGCGGCAGCTCACACAAATTGGTCCGACCAAAATAGTTCCATCATGATTAAGTAGATACAACATTATTGTTCATGATAAGAGTGAAGTTGTGTATTTCATACGTTAAAGAAATCAAAAATAACGTCAAAATATTATTAGAAAATCACTTTCCCCCCGAAATGCAAATGAAAAATATCAATATTCCTACGCTCGCTCCCTCCTCAGCCTTTTTTTTTTTTTACATGTTTGATAATAGAGAATATTTAGGTCATTCTTCGATTCATATTTTTTCACCGATGAATTGATAATACTATATCAACAATTGTATTAAGTACATGTTTATAGTCTGTTAATTATCATACAATTTCCTTTTAAGAAAAAATAAATCATTCTGTGTGTGTATATTATTAAATGACGGAATTTTCAATCCCTGGCTGGATTCTGCTCACGTGTGTACACTTTGTAAACTGTAGGGGATAAAATGTGTGGCAAAACGAGAACTGGGTCGGACATTCGGGTTCGTGTTGGAGTTCAGCATAGGCTTACCATTTTATATAGAACTTGAATAATGTAAGTAATATCTGCGACGAATACATTAGCATATTTCAGTAATTTTCAAAACAAAAAAGGTTTTCAGTTTAGAATTTTCCGATCCGGTCTTGATTTTCCTAACACGGCCATTTTAAACACAAGTTGTTGCAGATGCAAATGTTAGAACAAACTATATATAGTTCAACAGGGATTGTATAATTTTTATTAATCAGAATTCGTATTCATATGATCTAATTAAGAAAAGAAAAGTTTTGTCTGCCATCGTAACTTCTCGGCAAAACAAAACGTGTTCCTCCGAGCTCGCTGGATGCGTTTAACAGCTCCATCGCACGTGTGTAGATCAAGGCTAATGTTGGTCTTGCGGACACAGGTTCATGTAGGCCTATGTGTACCGTTTGTTAGGAGACTGGGTGACCTCACCATGCTCACGAAATTTACACCAGTTCCATAACTAGGCCCTAGACATTGCAGTTTTTTTTATTAACGTCATTATAAACACTGATAAGCATATTAAATCTAAAAGTCGAATATCTTTGGATATGGGGTAACCCATATCTATTCTTGTTAGAATCGCTCTCGGGAAGACGTGATGCATTTTTCCAAGCATTTTACACGCTTAATGCATTATGTACATTATTATCTACTAATCCCATGCTCACATATACATACAAATGATTAACAATGATAAAAATTAGGCGTCCACACTTTACTTCACTGACATAAACAACAATACATTTGTATACATTTCAGCGCACTGTGCTTTATTGTTTCCACACAATATGAGCAAAGCAGTATAAAACAGATATCAATTTATACAAAATTAAAGTAAACACAACTACTGAACTGTGCTTCCCTCGCCGCCCAGGAAAAACCATAGATAAAAAAACAACACTGATTTATGTTGAAAAAACTATGGAAACCTGTAAGTCCGCAGCAATATTGCGAGGTAAACAAAATGAATGGCGGACTCATTCTCACAAACCTAATATAAGAAATTGCCATTTATTATAATGTACAAAATTTTGACTTGCTCGGGTAGAGTGTGCGCTAGAGAATGATTACTAGAAATCTCTTTAACCCATTTGAACACGTCATTACCTAAAACCCATTTCCACTGGCCATTACTCAGTATTCAATTACCCGGTATAGGACTTTCGTTTCGACTCAAACAATTTGTTTACATGTCGTTAGGACAATTATTTCTCGCTATATGTCGTAACGCGAGAAATTTTAATTTTCCCCGCTCCTTTGTACAAGTCTGTTTGTTTACAGCTTTCCGCGTGCTGCACTGTCAGTGAAAAGTATATTTCACGTGACTATTCCACGGCACAAAAAGCAACCAACTCTGAGGTGTGCTCACGTATTGACAATATCTATAAAGTATACAACTTCGAAACACAGAGACGAGTATGCTACTCAATACACGTTCTACGATCAATGCTCATGAGAATTAATACAGAGGGGAATTCTTTAAAAAAAAGTGCAAGATAAGCCTTTTTTTTCTTTTTATAAATGCATGAACTTTACATTTTTAGTAACAAATAACTGAGCAACAAATAATGAAACCAGTTACATTGCAAATATGAATATCGAATTTAAAAACTGGAGTCTTATTTCTAAATTTCCCTAACCCACGTGTTTGTAGTAAAAATAAACATGTAGTAGCCCATCCTGCTTTTCGGCTCATTCATGAGATTGGACCTTTGTTTGCTGTGAGCATGAATATTTCAATAAGAGGCGGTTTAATATCCGACTCGGAGAGAAAATAATTTTTTACCAAATAATATTTCATAACTTTTTGAAGTGATGGAGTGGGACTGTCTTATGTGCAGAAAGTATATAACTTATATAACTTGATGAGATACAACATTTATTTATTTTTTAAAATAAAACACTTATACTGCATATATATATCTTTAATTAAAACCAAAATATATATTTGAATTTAACCGATCAGAATGCTTTATTTGGTAATTCAAAGGAATAACAAGTTTTACACAAGTTGATGTTTTTACTCAATTCGTATTCAAAAAAAGGGTCGTCAGTTGTATACATCATCGACGTAAGCCTCTGGCCGCTATCCCCTGTTTATTTTTTTGGCTTTGTTTGTCTGTGGCTCCTCCAAGATCACGCAATGAAATTTTGGGTCCAGTTGTATTTGATTGCTGATGATGGTCTTTCTCTGAAGAGGTGATAAATAAGATCCAATTCATTTATCAAATTTCTGTAGTTCATACGTATCTGTTTAATTGCGTTAAATTAATCATTAAAAACAACGAATGTTAATTTACTAAAAACATTGACGATTTCCTCCCTTAAATAATTAGATTCGCTTAGTGTTTTACTTATCCCTTTTGTAGAATTACGGCTATTGAAAAAAAATATGTTCTGTATTGAGACCGGAGAAACTAAACCCAACCAACAACCCTGCTTCTAGTTAAGGTAAGACGATCCTTTTGTTACATTATTTTATTTCAGTTAGTGGTTCAAAATGATATAACATACCTTTCTTTTTGTCCCTTCTTTTTAAACATCTGTAAAATAGTCAATAAATGCAAATTACGAGATGCAAGATGTTTGCATAAAAAACAAATATTGTTATACCTTTCAAAATTTGTTCCTACACAAATTTATACGAAATCAAAATACTGAGACAGTACTGAAAGACGGGGTCAAAATAATCTTCATGCTAGATTTTACAAATGGAATTTTTTACGATTTTTTTAATAACAACTTAATTTCTCAATAACATACTAAAAACAAAACGGTGAATAATATACATTCACATTTTTCATTTAATTTGAAGTTAATGCATATAATTGCTTAGTCTGGAAACCTTTCTGAACTGCTCCGAATTTCATTGGGTACGAATTAATATTTTTTTCCGGAAGTAAACAATGGATGATGCGTACGCAGTCATAATAATACGCCGGATAGTACTTTGTTTACTTTTACAGTTAATATTTTCAGTTTTAAATTATCAAAATACTTTATTAGTTTGAGTAAGAAAAAGGTTCATATCACTTTCTTCAGTTTCATACAGAATGTTTATGTTTTGATCAAAACAATTTCTGCACTCTTTCATATGCGTAGATTTATTTCATGTGTTATCACCACGGCTTCCGTTTTGAGGCCTCTGATAGTAAACTAAAAGACGGGGTCACGTGACCCCGTCTAAAAAGTCTAACATTTCTAATGTTTTTCTGAGCGGGCATAAAAAAATCGATGTTGGACGCTCGATGAGATGTTGGACAGCTTACGACACAGAATGGGCGGAGCTTCATCTCATTTACATTCAATGGTGTTAAAAGTGACTGAACTGAGGTTACATCACAGAAGACAGTACAAAATACATATATGTCAAAAAATTAAAATGAAAGGTATAACAAAACATTTTTTGACCATGTTCTCGGGCAAAATGCGTTATGTCGACCCTCGAACCAAACTGTCTGCCTTCAGCCTAACGGCCTCAGGCAGACAGTTTGGTTCTTGGGTCCAACAAAACGCATGTTGCCTCGAACTCAGTCATTAAATGTATATTGTATCAAATTATGAAAATTCATAAAAAAGAATAGAAATACCGTAAAAGGTAACCCGCCAACATAGTTGTAGTAACGAGACAAAATCCGATTACAACAACTGTTGTGACAATCAGAGATTCGGTAAAATGATTTCCCACAGTTGTTTCTATAAAGGAACAAATTGAACAAATTGATTATAGTGAAATATTATTGCTGAAAACAAAGTCTTTCTTAATATATTAATTATTCTGTTGAAAAAAATATACCCAAGATACTGAATACAATACATATTGTTTTACATTTCAAGCATTCAAATGAATTTGATATAATGCAGATTCTTTTATTTAAAGATTTATCTCTAACCATGCATTGTAGTTTGTATTCAGGCCTTTGCATCAAAGACAATAATAAAATTTCGTATGAACAATTTCTAAAACGAGGTAAATTATTGACAAACAAGTTGATGGACAAAAATTTCTCGTTTAAAGTCATCATTTCGTAAGTTCTATGGTCGATACAATGACCTTGTCAGCAAATACAACTTATCATTGAATCAAATGCTGACTGAGGTTTTTCATACTAATTGTTAGTCCATTTTTTATACACTGAATTGACGACGGATTTTTCCGTTATTTCCCGATCATGACAAGGAGCACACGGCGGTTGTGACCGGTTGGCAGGGCATGGCACCTGATCCCACGTCTGATGTTTTTGAGGCCCGTGTTTGACAATATTAAAACCCACTGCTCAGCACTTATTTTTTTTCTTTCTTGAAGATTCATCCCCTTCAAGTGATTGGAAGTCATCACCTGTTGTCATTCCCCTGCTGATAACAATGTCCATTGCCTTGTTTCTCATTCTGCTCATTATTACAATCATATCAGTGGTCAGGTGCAAAAAGTAAGCATTGAACTAAACGGGAGTATTAATTTTCAAATGTGAATTACACTGTTTTTCTAAAGATACGCATGTTTGTTTTTATTTCATAATAAGCATCTAAAACAACAAAATACATTTTCATTTTTTTAATAACCATAGAATTTCCACGTCTGAAATGTTTTTTCCGAAATGATTTAGTGAAAAAATTCAGCATATAAAAATAAATACACTAAACTAAGGTATTTTATATATTTCTCATATTTAATAGCGTATGTCTCATATTTCATCGAAGGCATTCAACATATGATCCTGGGAAACAACATGAACCATGCAGTATAATCAATGTAAGATAACATTTTCAACCTTCTTTTTTAAATGTTTCTCGTAAGTCCAAATTATGTCTTACTTTCTTTCAAAATATGAAGCATAATCCAAGTTCTACTTTTAATTCTAGCATATACTAGCGTAACTTAATTTTTTACATTTTATTAAAATACAAAAGGATGAAGTCGTGGAATATTCAACATCAGTAGAAAAAGTAACTGTTGGAAAATCATTGTTCCACATTAAATTAATGCCGAAAGACACAGAGAATGCACAATATAAATGTCATGTTCATGAAAGAGTGAAAGAATCACAAAGTACTGTTGATGGCGAACAGAGCAGTACTTTGACACATGCTTATCTCGATGAGGAAGCTTTCTATTGTACACTTCATAAAAAAGAAAAGAAATGTATTGATAGAAAGGAAAGTGTCTACAGTCATTTCACTGATATTGATGATAACATTTACAATAAAACATTCCATCATGAACCAAAAGAAGGTGAACTGAATAATGTATATTCATATGTATAAATGCTCTTTTATTAGTAGCTGTTTGACATACTTATAACTTAAAGCCATATATGGCGTAACTGATCAAAAAAATATATTTTTGAAAAATACAAAATTAAGTAAAGAAATATAGTTAATACATTTAAATTAAAACTTTTCATGCAATTCTGATCACGGAGAACACCTATTTTCATTTAATAAATTAATACGATTTTATCTTCTCTGTATTGTGTTATTTAAATCTTTGGTATTTTCCTCCGAGTCGGAGAAAATTCCGAGAACCCAAATTAAATTGTAATATCTTTATAACGCAATTGACTTAGATTTTGTAATTTACCGAAAACTTGTAAATTTATATAAAGTAATGATACAAATAATAAGTTCTTATAATTTTAATCTAATACTTTTCATTGTACATACGCCATATATGGCTTTAAGGGATTGAGAGTAACAAAATATTTTTAAAAAGAACATACTAATATTTATAACACATACCAATGCAATACAATCAAGGAGATGCCTGAGTTTCTGATTGACAATATCTATGTGGTTTTTGGAGACCAGGTATTCCAACGATCTCTTGGAATTCCCATGGGTACCAATTGCGCTTCGTTATTAACGGAACTATTTCTATATTCATATGAAGCAGAATTTGTGCAAAATCTTATGCGTGAAAAGAAGAAATTACTTGCTGTGACCTTCAACTCGACATTTAGATATATCGACGACGTATTGTCAATTAATAACGGTAATTTCCATTCCTACGTCGATACGTTACATCCTGGTGAGCTTGAGATAAAAGATGCCACAGAGTCTGACACATCTGTGTCATACTTGGATATTCTACTTGAAAAAGACGTTAATGGTAATCTAACAACCAAGCTATATGATAAACGTGATGACTTTAACTTTTCTATCGTCAACTTCCCTTACTTATGCAGCAATATACCTTCATCACCTGCATACGGAGTATATATATCTCAGTTGATTCGATACGCAAAAGGTTGCTCTACGTATGAACAATTTCGAAAACGAGGTAAATTATTGACAAGCAAGTTGATGAAACAAGAATATCAGCCGTCTCGTTTAAAGCCATCATTTCGTAAGTTCTATGATCGATACAATGACCTTGTCAGCAAATACAACTATCATTGAGTCAAATGCTGATTGACGTTTTTCATTCTAATTGTTAGTCCATTATTCATACACTGAATTGACAACGGATTTATCCGTTATTTCCTGATCAGATCATGACAAGGAACACACGGCGGGTGTGACAGGTCAGCAGGGGATGCTCACTCCTCCATGGCACCTGATCCCACCTCTGATGTTTCGGAGGTCCGTGTTTGCTCTGCTCTTATTTTGTATTGTTTTATGGACATTGAGATTGAATACTGTTTGTTATCTCCATATCCTTCTATCCGAAATAGCCAACCCAAGTTTTACATAGAAATATATAGGAACATTCTTTAAATTCTTTAAAAATCTTCTCAAAATTAGCAAAGCTATGATTGATAATATATGTATGGAAGCATCCTCATATAGTGTAGATTCAAGTTTGTTCAAATCATGACTCCCGGGGGTATAGGGCGAGGCCACAATGGCCTACCAACGTTTTGCATAGAAATATATAGGAACATTCTTTAAAAATCTTCTTCTCAAGAAATGAAAAGCTTAGGTAGGGCGGGGCCAAAATGGTCTACCAAATTTTTTCATAGAAATATGTAGAAAATTCTTTGAAAAATCTTCTTCTCAAGAAATGAAAAGCTATAATTGATCATATTTAGATTCAAGTTTGTGCAAATCATGACCCCCGGGGATAGGGCAGGGCCACAATGGCCCACCAAAGTTTTACATAGAAATATATAGGGAAAATATTGTTCTTTATTTGTTTTATCAACAGGAAACCCAAAATCATGAGGGCAAAGATAAATGCAACAGTAACAAAAAAAATCTAAAAGCAAATTTTGTTTTGTCTTCCTCCTTGCCTCTGAAATTAGTCATGTTGTTCTCTGTTCCATTTCCATTTGTCATCAAAGATATGAATTCATAATTATGTGTTGTCTTTATTTAAAAAATATATAATATTCTAGGAATATTTATTGTTAAATGTATCTATTTTAATGCTTCAACTCTTAAACCAAAACCATTTAATTAATTCTCTTTGAATGTTTTTTTTTAAATAAAAATTCTAGTAAAATGTAAAATGTTTTTTTATATGTGACATGATACCTATTTGTGACATATCGTATGACAATGCTTCCTCCACAACAGGATTCTTCGCCTTCGTACAACAAAGACATGGCTGAGTTCTTCACAGTCATATTATACTTTTCTTTTCTGTACATTGTTCCCAATGTACTTTCGTTAAAATGATGGCATTATCGATGACCACATCGGAACATGTCCTACACCAATTCGGAAAAGTGCAAAACAATGGCATCAGAAGTTCCATTCCTGGTGAGAGTGTTATTTTTGGTTTTATCTACAATTTGTTTCAGTTTTCTAGGCTTTGTCGGAATTTGCTTTTCCATTTGAAACCTTTGCTAAAAATGTGCAACGTGATTAACTTAAATGCAGGAAAATTGTACAAGGTCCGGATATGTTTTTTAGAAACCCGACTTCCCATTCCGTCTTTTTTTAAATTGAGGGTACAGATTGGTCTTCCTATACAACATGTTTTTAATTTTGTATTTTGTAATGTATTTTAGTTTATTCAGAATATAACTTTGGGCAAAACAGCCCATCAGTTTACTAAAATTGCAACATATATAACAAAATTGATGACGCTTAATGAGTCTAAATTAGGAGGGGGGGGGGGGGGTTGAGTTGGATGAGATCTCTGGTAAAGTGTTCTTATTGTACATATACACTGATAAATATGATTGATTGATGTTGAACGTCCCTCCGAAGAATTTTTTATTCATTTGGAGACTCAGTACATTTACATTGATTTGACATAGTAGTAACCATAGATTAATCAAATAATTCTGTGTGCTTGATTTTCCTAAATCAGTACTTTGATCTAAACACAATGCAATTGTATTAAAGATTATAAACGTGTTTAAGATTTAGAGAAAAACATCGACAATCGCAATTTGTAGAGCTCTTGTTAGTAGTTTACGACTGCTGATCAAATCTTATTTTGTACAGGATGAAATTATTGGGTTTTTTTATCAAAAAATAAATTTGATCTTAAATCTTTTTTCCATTTTCATTCGACTATATCACGATGATTTTAAGACACCATAGAATCTGATACATCTCTTATACTGGATATTTTGTCTAGAATAAGACGTAAAAGGTAATCGAAGAACAAAGTTTTATGATAAACCAAATGAATTAAACTTTTCAATCTTCATCTTTCTTTACTTACACAGTGATAAGTACATTTATCACCTGATTACAGGTTTCTCAGTCGATTCGATACACAAGAGCATGTACATATGAACAATTTTAAAAACTATTCAAAGTATTGAAAAACAAGTTAATGAAACAAGAATATCTGCCGTCTCGTTTAAAGTCATTATTTCGAAAGTTCTGTGGTCGATATGCAAGGTTTAAAAATAAAGCAACATGTTTTAAGTTTTAACTAAAATATACAGACCAAACAGTTCAGAGTGATGCAATTGATTTCAATGAGTATTTTTAATATGGTATTGATTTCTTTATATCATAAAGTGCCTGCTTTTTGGTCAGCAGTTTAAAACGCTTAATGTCTTTCTTTCAACTGTTTAAGATTTTACTGCTAGTATAAATAATGTCTTTACGTGCTTTTCTGTTTATCCCTCTTCCATCTTTGTTCGCTAGTTAAAATAAAAAAAACGCTATTTACTAATTGTAATGCACTTAGGACAAGGAAGAATAAGTACAATTTTAATTGGAACTCTTCAGAATGCTATGATTGGATTTATTTTTGTTTTTCTTTCTAGTAGAGATTCTTAGATTGGAGGATATTTACACTCTCGGTATTTAATGCCTTAGTATTGTCAATTATGAGCCTTTTATTTGACTTTTTGTTGAAGATTTTTCTAACGATTTCATGTCAAAAATTAGCGTTTAATTTTAAGTTGTTTTGATTTCACACGCTTCTAAAATCAATTTGGATATGTAGTAAGGGAGATCTTCGTCTTCTATGGTGGTAAAAAAACCTTTCTTAACCTCCCTTAAAACTAAGATAAGTCCTTAGATAGCTTCATTAGCATGCATATTGATGGACTAATATGATAATGCCATATGAAAATGTGTAACAAATTACCGTATTATTGAATTTCATCACCCAGTTTTGCTACATTGGTAAAATTCAGATTTGATATTGTGCAAAAAAAATACAAGCCGTTTCGGTGATGCTTATTAAATTATACATATTCAATAAAGACTTCCTTTACAAAGACTTTTCTACAAACGTACTTTGTTCTTGTCATTAAATGTACATTCGTATTCCGTCAACAGCACGAAAATGAAAATGTTCACATTTTTCTTAATATTACAAATTTCGTCAGTATTTATAGAATAGGCATTGCTTTAAATCCTAATATTCATAATTTAATTATAAGCACGGATACATGTTGTAAGAAGGAATTAATTTCCGGATGATATAATTACCAAAGGAGAAATTAAGAGCTGTTAAATATGTACATGTATGTTATATAATGATTATAATAAGGAAAGGGCGTCAGAATTTTTAATTATATAGGAATATCATCAACTAATTTGCTTTTCTTCATAGGGTAACGCACTAAGATACAAAAGGAATAACTGTTACAAGTTTATGTTCCTTCAGGTCATCACTTTTTTATTCACTGTCTAGTATAGGTTAGAAGAAGATATGGCTCCATGTTCATAATTAGAGAAATTATTTATGTTGGCAATTATTTTCATCTGAACCTCACAAGAATACAGTAAGTACGATAAAGTTTAATAATTTTTAACATGAAATAAAAAAAAACTAAATTTATATTATAGAATATGTGTCATGTGTTTTATACATTTTGCTCCGTGAAATTTAGCTTAAAAGCTAATTCTCATTCAAAAGGTTGTGAAAAAAAATTACGTAAAGTATTCATTGTTTATTTGACCTGGTTATTGGTTATTGACAAAACCATATGACAGGTGCTGGCCTTTTACACTTAAAAATAACTCAAAACCATGCTTAGAGAATTTTCATATTAATGAATCAGTACCACAATATCAACATATCAATTATGAAATATAATATCGTGGAAAAATTCGGATGCGTTTGAAATAAGAAAGGTATCTCTGCAGGTACTTCTATTATAATGAAAGTGATTTACATTTAAATTGCAATGTTTTTGTACATTGAAAAATATTAATCAAAATTTTTATGCATTTTCATTAAAATTTGATCAATCAATGTTAAAATAAAACACCGCTCTTGATATTTCATTTTCATATCTTTAATGTTTTAGAATTTTTTTCAAATATTGACAATATTGATCATTTCTTAATCAATAATTCAACTGTTCTTTAATCTTTTAGAATAAAATGATGAAAGCAACGACAAAGGACTGTTCCCACCCTACTTTCTGTGTAACGTGTAGTATATTTAGAGTTGCTGATCCAGATTTCAAAACCATTGTCACTATAGTGGACAATTGCTCGAAGCATTACGAATATCCAAGTTACCTTCCTATAACCAAAGTTGTAGTGGAGGGGGCTACTGTTGGGGAATTCAATCAAACCCGATGTTGTGAGGGTTCTCGGTCACTTTTGTATACCACAGGTAAAGTAAGCCGTATTCAAACCTTCATTACAGCTGTAATTTGTATGATTTTAAAAAGCACATTTATAAATCTTTAGAGAGAGAAAACAAAGATGGATAAATCAATAGCATGTACAGTGAAAACCGTCTATTCTGACAGCTGCACAAGCTGTTTTAGTGTACATTCCGATCTTTATTTTCGTTTTACTATTTCCCATATCTTTTATATACTGTACAATCCAACAACCTGTCTATTTTGACACAAAATTAGATTTAGACAGGTTTCTTTCACTGTATAATTAACACACACCCTCACACTAAACAGCTGACAATATTAAACCACTGCTCAGCACTTCTGTTTTGTCTTTGTAGAAGATTCAACCTCTTCAAATGATTGGACGTCATCACCTGTTGTCATTCCCCTGCTGATAACAATGTCCATTGCCTTGGTTATCACAATCATATCAGTGGTTAGGTACAAAAAGTAAGCATTGAAATTTACTGGAGTATTAATTTTCGAATGTGAATTACTAAATTACTGTTTTTCTAAAGATATGCATGTTTGCTTTTATTTCATAATAAGCATCTTAAACAATAAAATGCATTTTCATTTTTTTTATTAACCATAGAATTTCCACGTCTGATATATTTTTTTTTCGAAAAGAAACGCTGTATATGATTAAATGAAAAAAATTCAGCAGAAAAAAATAAATACACTAAGCTAAGGTATTTTACATATTTCTCATATTTAATATTTTTCATATTTCATCGAAGGCATTCAACATATAATCCTGGAAAACAACATGAACCATGCAGTATAATCACTGTAAGATAACATTTTCAACCTTCTTTTTTAATGTTTCTCGTAAGTCCAAATTATGTATTCCTTTTTTGAAATATTAAGCATAATCCAAGTTCTACTTTTAATTCTAGCAAATACTAGCGTGACTTAATTTTTTACATGTTATATTAAAATATAAAAGGATGAAGTTGTGGAATATTCAACACCAGTAGAAAAAATTCCTGTTAGAAAATCATTATTCCACATTAAATTAATGTCGAAAGACACAGAGAATGCACAACATAAAAGTCATGTTCATGAAAGAGTGGAAGAATCACAAAGTATTGTTGATAGTGAAGAGAGCAGCACTTTGAAACATGCTTATCTCGATGAGGAGACGTTCTATTGTACACTTCATAAAAAAGAAAAGAAATGTATTGATAGACAGGAAAGCGTCTACAGCCATTTCAGTGAAATTGATAATAACATTTACAATAAAACATTCCACCATGAACAAAATGAAGGTGAACTGAATAATGTATATTCATGTGTATAAGTGCTCTGTTGTTATAAGTGTATAAGTGCTCTGTTACTTACAATAGTAAATCAATTTACATGTGTATTGTACTATGAACTTCAAAATTGTTATGCTCAATTTTCTCTAACTCTAATACAGTATGTAACATTTTAATATTGATAATAATTTCTACAAAAAAACATACATGTACTAACATATCTTTTATCCTACCCATTAATGTGCAACTAAACAGTCAATGAGGATTTGAATCTATAAAAATATGTAACGTTTGAAAATAAATAAAAGTATCAAATTTATCAAAGTTGTTATTAAAGTCAATAAAAAAAAAACGCTTGTTTTCTGGTTTACCATAAAGATTCTTTGATGGATGATGTTTCTCTTATAGCTCTATGTGTATGAGTCTGTTTGAAAAACAGCTTTAAATTAAAAAAAAAGTAAATTACGTTAAAATTTCATACTTTGTACTGAATTTAGCATTTATTTGATTTCCCATGAGAATTAAATAATGTTAGGTCAATCTTTATGATCTGTCATTTGTAGTGGTTCTGAAGCTCTATCTCCGTAATGTTTTATGCAGTATAGGGGAAATAAATAAATGTGTATGTTATACACAGCTGATAAGTCGCTAGCATTGTCTAGCACATTTTCTATAGTCACTTAAACACACGACAGCCACATTACATGTGCATTTACCTATAAGGAAATACAGATTTCAGTATCAACAGACAGAAAGAGGCTATTAAACTGAATTATACATGCATTTGTCGTTTTCTCTGGCCTTTTAGCTTTATTTCTCTTAATATATTGATGATTCATATTTCTACCAAAAGGAAAACTGCAATGTTTGACGTAAAGTCTCACACAATAAAATATGATTCAAAATTTATGTAACATATTCTATCGTGACGGTAAAGATATTTTAGAAACAGAGACACGATAGACGAAAGATGACATAATTTTAATAAAGAGTCCTTTTATTTATTCTAGGTCTTTGTAACACTTTGGCCAAAGCTAATATTTTGAAAATGCACAAAAACATATCACAATACGATGTGTTTTGTTCGATTGGTCTATAGAGCTTAATAGCTGTTCATAATCCTCAATTTATACTTTCACAATGAATGTAATAACTAAGAGCAAATTTCTGATCTTTACGATTTTTATCGACCTTTCGTATCAATATCTTTAACAATGCATATATAACATGTAATATTTTAAAAACTGCTGTAAATTCTAATCAGGTTTTACTTACAAATACTTTTTACCCTCTTAATGATGGCTTATTACTGATTAATTCAACTTTACACAAGGTAGAAGAGTGGGGGAAAAATCTTTAGAACGGTGTTAAACATAAAACAAACAAACAAATAAACATGGTCAATGCATTTTTAAAATAAACGATAAAATGTAAAAAAAAAAAAAAAACATTTCTTGAAGCTACACCTCTAGCTGTCACAATCACGACGAGAAATGTTATGGTAACTTAAAACATACATTTTCAATTATAAATGGTACATATTTAAAATTCAATTTTCAAAAATCAGCTTTATTTCCTGTTTTGATATTTTTAAATTGATTTCTCGAAATCAGAATCAAACACAAATTAAATGCTTAAAATTGAGAAACAAACACTTCAATCAATGAAATCACAAAGAAGTTTATATAATAAGAAATTTTAATTTGTTTACTTAGTTTTCTTTCTACATATCACAATGACAAAAACGAGAACTATTATGACTAGGATCGCCGATATCGCGACAGAAGCGATAACTATGGTGGACTGTGGTGAGATTGGTTCCTCGGCATGTGTCCGATTTGTGTAGGTTGTCATGTTGTGCAAAGGTTCTGTCAGATCATGCAAAACACTTCCGCCTCTTGTCGGCCATGTTGCAAGATCAACTTTCTCTAGTTAAGATAAAAAATATGTATATGATAAAAATATTAACATAAACACTATTGATATATTAACATTAAAGTTCATCAATAACAAAAAAACCCAAACAAACAAAAAAGAAAAAACTAAAACAAAAAGGAAGAAACTAGACGTAGGGTTAATTGCAACGTGTGTTAAATTGTCCTTAAGGACAGATGACACAAACAAACTTTTGTCAAAAAAATTGAAAAGAACAATATGAGTCATGTTTTAATGAGTTAAATGAAAAGGTTTCACCGCGTAGTTTTTAATTTTTTATTCAAATTTTCAAATAAATTGGATTTGAAGTGAAAATTATTTGTATAGATTATTAAGGATGGTTTCAAAGAGACAGGGTTTTTAACAACATAGAAAGTTTACAATTTCTTTATCTTCAAAAAAATTATTATTTGCATCATTTTCAATGAAATTAATTAAAAAAAATAACAATCCATTTTTTGTTTGAATCATCTGTCCTTAAAACCATTGTTTCCGATGTGAAAAAACATAAAAATGTATATTCAAAATGTTTGTGTATGATTAAAATGTATATTTTACCGATTCCTTTTTTGAGTTTAAGGCTCAAAATACAAATGTATTAATATTTTTGGGGTATGCATAATATGTTTCAAGCATATTTAAAGCACTTTGTAAATAGTTAACTGAATATTTTGAATATAATTGAACTTTCAACAAACATTGTCTTTTTATATGATAGAAACTTTTTTTACAATATTAATGTGAAACAAATATTTATATCATTAAAATGCTATTTCAGCATATAAGATTGTGTAAAAACACTCATTTTTGGATATATAGTCTGATTTATATAAGTTTTTACAATCTTGAGTTTCAATGATATGAATTTTGCAACCAGTTTTCGCATCGGTACATTTTTTTTTATATTTTTAATGATTCTATAATACGAGGGCTGTTCAATAAATAATGTCCTGAACTATATGACATACATTATAGATATAATATGACATTAAACTTGACTTTCTCTCATTATTGAATCTTTCATGAATTTAAAACGGTTTATGTGACCACTTTTCATCACATAGTTTTATCGTGAGAAGCTGAGAAACAAGGGCTTTTCGAGACACTGCATTATAAATGAATGGTAAAGAATCGGTAAACTAGAGTGAAAATAAAAGTTTCATTAAAGCTGCTGTAAAACTTGTTAAAAATCCCAAAGAAATATTCACTGAAATATGTGACATTTACAGCAACCAATACCTATTTTATAGACAAAAGAGCAGGTGGATTTCAATGATAAAAAATTATGTAATGGGTCTCAAAAATGAGTACCCTCCTTGCCAACAAAAATTATAACAACTTATGTACTGTTCGACAAATTTCAACAAATAATATTTGATGATGTATGATTGACTTTAAGACACATAGCAAATTTGATAGACATTACATCGGGGGTAGTTGACACTGTATTTAAGACACGTTTGACGGTAAAAAAGCTTGATACTCAAAGGTCACCCTATATTTTGAAAAATGAGTGAAAACGACAGCGTGTACGAAATTCTTAACAATTATTTTAAAATATCAGTAATTGTAGTTATCCACGTTTGTTTTATTTTCAAACAGATATTGAAACATGAATCTATTGCTCAAACCCCTAAAAACAAAATTTTCTATCAGATGCACTTGATAAAAAAGGGCGAATGTCTGGCAAGTGCACAGGCATGCAAGAGCATAAAGACTGATTTATTTGTAATTTTCTTACACATTAATGGTATTGTTGTTCAAAATCGTATTCGGAGAGAAAGTTTAATTTCTGGAGGAGTCTAGAAGGCACTTTGTTGGCCAAAAAATCAAAAGGTTTATTAGAGGAAGGACCTAGAATCAGGAATCCACTACATTGAATTTCTTCAAGACAGCGTCCAAACCCGCATGCCCTGAAGAGTAAAGGGGTTTTCGAGATAAACAGAAAGTTAATGTTTTTTTACATTAACAATATTTACCAGATTCTTGACTTTTTGACTTGTTTCTATTTCCAAACTTGGAAAAAACACCTTTCAGAAGGAAGAAACAAGTCCGGGAAATTTTTTGCCATTTTCCAGTATACTAAGGGTCATACCCAAAAATATATCTAAAAACGATCAGAAATTAAATAAAAAATGTTACGGACATGTATTTTACTTAAAAGAGATTAATTAGTAAAATCATGAAGAATAAATCATTGAAAAGCGTCTTTTGCTTCTTTCTGAGCACCGAGGACATTACTTATTGAACATCCCTCGTATCTTCAAATGTTGTCACTATAACAAAGAGATTATTAACCACAGTTAGAAAAAATTCTAGCCTTTCTGGTTGCTATATGTTTTGTTATTGTTGTTGTTTTAGTTTTGTTACACAATTTGTAAGATTAGGAACATTAAGCTTTATTAAATGATCAGAGTAAAAACTGAATAATGGGGTACATATAGTTCATTTTACTTTTAATTCGCAGATAAAAAGATACAACCATGCGCCTCTTACTAAAAATAAAACTGAAAAATCACGAAACAACTCCTCTGAAAAACAGGAACAATTATGTCTTACCTTGAAAGTACCGTATCTTGATGTTTCCTTCACAACAAGAAATGTTACTCTCGTGGAGCAGAGCTCCTGAGAAGTTCTTGACCGTCATCTCATACTTTTGTGTTTTATTACACTGATCCCAGATGACATCACGTACGTTGGTAGCTTTATCAATGCTTACATGGGAACATTCTCGACACCAATTTGGAAAAGAGCAAACCAAAGTCAGAAAAAATTCCATGATTCTTTAACCTTTGTATTGGTATCTGATATACAGTAGAATATTTCCTTAAATGGGAAGACACATTGTCCAAAATATGTATAAATTTTTAAAAAAAAAAAAATGATTTTCGGTTTTTATAGTGTAGTTGTTCAAAGATCATAATAATTAATACTTCCTGAATATTTTGTTTTGTTCAGATTAGTACGTCATAGCAGCAACTGGATAAATGATATAAAGTATAATTAAGTGTTTTGTCGAAAAAACCTTATATATACAAAGCTTATTTAAAAATAAGAGGAAAATGTTAAATTCCCCTCGCAAACAAAATCTTAGCAAGGGTTTATTGAAGCAATTTTAGTTAGTGTAGTGAGATCGCTAAAATCTGAAAAATTACATCACTTTGAAGGTTACTGTTATCTCTTTAGACAAAAAAATCGCCTTAAATTGTCCTCGATAAAATTTAATGCCAATTTTATTATTATTTTTTTTAATTTAGAGAAAAAAATCGCGTTACCATGATAAATGACATCAAGCATTCAAAATTTGTAATATAGAACAGTGCAAGTACAGAAAAATAATTTCAGTATATTTAATATAGGGCAGAGTGCTACAGTTTTGCATTTAATAGCAAAATGCAGATACTTTTAATATGAAATACATGCGTTTTTTACCTTTATTTCAAATGCGAGTTGTGTATCGCTCAAATTAAATATATCTTTAGATTAATATACTATACATATTTTAAGATACATGTATGTAGATGTAGATAAATTAAAATTTATTTAAATTAACTTGGAACTATATACATATGTAAGTTTAATTGACATGATTACATGCAAGCGGGAGAGAGAACAGAATTCTTCTATCTACTTAACAACATTTGAGGAGGTACATTTTTACAGAAAAAACTATGTTATGTCTGACAATGAACGGTTGTGAATCTGTAGCATGACTTCCTGCACAGCTCATTCGAGAACTGCGGTCCAATAATCATTATCCCTCATATTTTAAAAGAATTTTGAATATTTTATTTTCTCCTTTTGACACAAGACAATACAAGAAAAGTAACAATAAAGATTACTGCGAGGCATGAAACTATGCTAGTAGGAATTATTATGCTTATATTGCCCTCTGATCTGTTTCTACATTTTTCATTTTGTCCATCATTTTCACTGGACATCATTGCTTCTGACAGGGTCAGAAAACTGGTGGTTGGATTTGTCGAATTATTCAAATTTTCTTCAGCAACATTTGTTGTAGTGTTATTTCTTGTTGTCTCGTTCCCTAAAAAAGTGAGATCAGCTGAGATTATCCAATATATGTAATGATCATATTAGGCATATAGAGCGTTGAATAATTTGAATAATGGCTAATACATATGTATTTAAAGGTTTGGATACAATATATGATTACTAAATTTTTATAGAATAAAAATGGCATGAAGAAAGTCTATTTTTAAAATCTACTTGATATCAATCGTTTGCAGGGCCTAGCGGGGAGGTCATACAAAATCCTGGCAATCATTTTAGTGACGTAATTTGACTCTCCTGGAAAAAATCTCATTTTCAGGTCTACCCCCAACATGCCAATTCTAAAGTGACCGTAATGAACAATTAGTAGCGTGTGTTCAAACAAATTTATCACATCCTATGTTTAATTTTCACTTTTTAAATATAAAATATGAACCTAAAATTGAAACTGCATTCTATTTTCTATGATACAAGTATCTGTAAAACATATTTAATTTGATGATCCTTAACTTCTTTTGTCCAGTATATATATTACTTTTTATATGTTACCTTTAATGTACAAAATTTCAATTCGTCCCTCACAGCAAGAAGTTGTGCTTTCATACAGAAGAGTCTTCGAGTTGCTATTTTTCACAGTCATAGTATATTTCATTGCAGTGGTACATTGTTCCCAGTCTACTTTTGTTACCATAACGGCATCGTCGATGACAACCATTGAACAGTAATTGCACCAATTTTGAAAAGAACAAAGTAGCGTCAGAACAACTTCCATTTGGATCTATGGCCTAAAATTCACGAAACAGGAAAATATACAATGTATATTAAATGATTTTATTTCCTTTTCAGAGAGACTATACAGATTTCAAAAGTGTCGTTTCCTTTTTATCCATAGATTTTATATATGATAATGGAATTAATATAATTGAGATTTATATTACTAGTAACTAAACAGAATGCCAGAGAAATAAAAAAAGGCATTTTCTGTTTAATAAAAGAAAGAAAACTGATAAAAGTGCGAGTAACAATTGGCGTAAAAACTTAAAAAGAAGAATTTTAATGAATTTCGAGAATAACGTTCACCTTTTTGAAGAGTAGAAAAAAATAAATGAGGAGTATGTCAAACAAAAGTTGGTATGTTTCACGTTCAGATTTCTTCTTCTGTAACAGACAGTTAAGACTTAGACAGGGCCAAAGCCGCAAACTCTGATATGAAGAACACTAACAAATATTTACTATAAATTACTTTTCTAAACTAATGTGTTTAAGAACACGATGTTCAATTTCATCATGCATCTAAAAAAAAAATACCATTGCTTCGTTGAAGAAGAACAAACAGGGGATAACTCTGTTTCTGGTTTGTACTGCAAATGCAGGTTAGGAGCTGGTGCTGTGTCCACGTTGGATTTGTTTCTTTATATTTAAACCATGGCTGGAAACAGTTTCAATACCTGGTACGTTTCTAACATCCAAGATACAAAACATATATTCATGAATTGTCCTACATGATACTGCAGTAAGAAAAGAAGGTGGAACCCGGGACCGACCCAAATAAATCAATTAAAATCAATGAACTTGGATTACATAAGATTTTTAAACTGCATTGGTGGGTTATATATTTGCGTATTAGTCACTGAATTTCCTTGGACATTTTTATAAATTTTTATAAATTGATTGAATGTATACAGAGAATAATTCACTTATATGTGTGTCATTGACGGTGAATGAATTTGTATGTCGGCAAGGGCCTTTGAATTAGCGTGCCACACCTGCTGTGACACGGGGCCTGTAGCATCCAAAGGACCGCCCCATTTAGTCGCCTTTTTCGACAAGCAAGGGGTACTGAGGCTAACCGGGATCCCCACGGGGCAATTTGAAAGAACTTTATTTACAGAAAAAACTTTATGTGTCTGACAATGTTTTGATGTGAATGCATTGTAAACTACCTGTAGCATGATATATTGAGAAAGAATTTTGATCTATTAAAAAAATGATTTTTTTTATTTTCTCCTTTTGACACAAAACAATACAAGAAAAGTAACAATAAAGATAACAGTAAGGCATGACAATTTGCCAGTAGGAATTATGATGTTGTTTTTGGTTTGTTGATCTGCCTCTACACTTTCCATTTTGTCGATCATCCTCACTGGACATCATGGCGTCTGACTGGTCAGAAAACTGGTGGTTGGATTTGTCGAATTATTTAAATTACCTTCAGTGACATTTCTTGTAATGTTATTTCTTATTGTCTCATTCCCTGACAAAAGTGAGGTCAGCTATGATTATCACACATACATAATAATAATATTAGGCATATTGAACAATGGCAAATACATATATATTTAAAGGTTCGAAAACAGATATAATTATATGATAACCACATTTTTAAAAAAATAAAAAAAAAAGCATAAACAAAGTTCTAGTATTTTCAAGATCTACTTGATAGCAAATCAATGTATATAGATTATTTCTTAAATGTTACCTTTAATGTACGATTTTTATGCGTCCCTCACAGCAAAAAGTTGTGTTTTCATAAAGAAGAATCTTCGTGGGACTACTCATCACTGTCATATCATACTTCATCCAATCTATTTTTGTTACCATAACGGCATCGTCGATGACAACCATTGAACATTGACTGCACCAATTTGGAAAAGAACAAAGTAGCGCCAGAACAACTTCCATTTGGGGTCTATAGCTTTAAAATTCACGAAACAGGAAAATATACAATGTATTTTGAATTACTTCAATTCTATTTCCGAGAGACCATGCAGATTTCAAGAGTTCCGTTTCCTTATTTATCCATAGATTCTAGATATGATAAAGGAATTCATATAATTGAGATTTATATTTACTAAAAAAAAAAAAGCCAGAGAAATGAAAAAGGCATTTTCTGTTTAATAAAAGAAAGAAAACTGATGCAACTCAGAGTGACAATAGACGTTAAAAATTAAAAAGATGAATTTTAATGAATTTCGAGAATAACGTTCACCTTTTTGAAGAGTAGAAAAAAATAGATGAGGAATATGTCAAACAAAAGTTGGTTTGTTTCACGATCGGATTTCTTCTTCTGTAGCAGAAAGTTAAGACTTGGACAGGGTCAAGGCCGCAAACTCTGATATAAAGAAAACTAACAAATATTTACTATAATTTACTTTTCTAAAAATACAATGTTCAACCTCATCATGTATCTAAAAAAAATACAATTGCTTCGTTGAAGAAAAACAAACAGGGGACAACTCTGGTTCTGGTTTGTACTGCAAATGCAGGTTAGGAGATGGTTCTGTGTCCACGTTGGATCTGCTTCATTATATTTAAACCATGGCTGGAAACAGTTTCACATACGTTTCTAACATCCAAGATACAAAACATATATTCATGAATTGTCTTACATCTACTGCGGTACGAAAAGAAGGTGGAACCCGGGACCGACCCAAATAAATCAATTAAAGTCAATGGACTTGGTTTACATATTAAGATTTTTAAACTGCATTGGTGGCTTATATATTTGCGTATTAGTCACTGATTTTCCTTGGACATCTTTATAAAATTTTTATAAATTAAATTTACAGAAAAAACTTTATGTGTTTGACAATGAATATTTGTGAATGCATTGTAAACTACACTGTACCTGTAGCATAACTTCCGCACAGCTCATGTGAGAACTGCAGTCCAATGATTTTGATCCCTCATATATTAAAAGAATTTTGATTATTTTTTTATTTTCTTCTTTCGACATAAGACAATACAAGAAGAGTAACAATAAAGATAACAGCAAGGCATGACAATATGCCAGTAGGAATTATGATGAAGTTTTTGTTTTTTGATCCGCCTCTACACTTTCCATTTGATCGATCATCCTCACTGGACAACATGGCGTCTGACTGGGTCAGAAAACTGGTGGTTGGATTTGTCGAATTATTTAAATTTCCTTCAGTGACATTTCTTGTAATGTTATTTCTTGTTGTCTCGTTCCCTAACAAAAGTGAGGTTAGCTGAGATTATCACACATACATAATACTAATATTAGGCATATAGAGCGTTAAATGATTTTGAACAATGGCAAATACATATATGTTTAAAGGTTCGAATACAGATATAATTATATGATAACCACAATTTTATAAAAATAAAAAAGGCATAAACAAAGTTCTAGTATTTTCAAGATCTACTTGATATTAAATGAATGTATATAGATTATTTCTTATATGTTACCTTTAATGTACATGATTTTTATGCGTCCCTCACAGCAAAAAGTTGTGTTTTCATACAGAAGAGTCTTCTTGGGACTACTCATCACTGTCATATCATACTTCATGGCAGTGGTACATTGCTCCCAGTCTACTTTTGTCACAATTACGGCTTTATCGATGACACCATTTGAACATTGACTGCACCAATTTGGAAAAGAACAAAGTAGCGGTAGAACAACTTCCATTTTAGGTCTATAGATTAAAATTCACAAAACAGGAAAATATACAATGTATTTTGAATGATTTTAATTCTATTTCAGAGAGACCATACAGATTTCAAGAGTACCGTTTCTTTTTTATCCATAGATTTTAGATATGATAAAGGAATTCATATAATTGAGATTTAAATTTACTAGAAAAAAGCCAGAGAAATAAAAAAGGTATTTTCTGTTTAATAAAAGAAAGAAAACTGATAAAACTCAGAGTGACAGTGGACGTTAAAACTTAAAAAGATGAATTTTAATGAATTTTGAGAATAACGTTCACCTTTTTTAAAGAGTAGAAAAAAGTAGATGAGGAATATGTCACACAAAAGTTGGTTTGTTTCACGATCGGATTTCCTCGTCTGCAGCCGAAAGGTCAAGACCGCATACTCTGATATAAAAAACACTTACAAATATTTACTATGAATTACTTTTTTACACTATGTTCAACTTCATCATGCATCTAAAAAAAACCATTGCTTCGATGAAGAAGAACGAACAGGGATAACTCTGTTTCTGGTTTGTACTGCAAATGCAGGTTAGGAGCTGGTGCTGGTTCCACGTTGGATCTGTTTCATGGGATTTAAAACCATGGCTGGAAACAGTTTCACATACCTGGTACGTTTTTAACATCCAAGATACAAAACAGATATTCATGAATTGTCCTACATGCTACTGCAGTAAGAAAAAAAGGTGGAACCGGGGACTGACCCAAATAGATTAACTGAAGTCAATAGTAATGGATTTGGTTTACTTAAAATTTTTAAACTGCATTGTTGGGTTATGTATTTGCGTACTAGTCACTGAATTTCCTTGTTCATTTTAAATAAAAAATTTATAAATCAAATTAACAGAAAACAAAACTTTATGTGTCTGACAATGAATGGTTGTAAATGTATTGTAAACTATTTGTAGCATGACTCTGCACGGCTCATGTGAGAACTGCAGTCAAATAATTATGATCCCTAATATTTTAAAAGAATTTTGACTATTTTTTTTGTTGTTGTTATTTTCTCCTTTCAACACAAGACAATACAAGAAAAATAACAATAAAGATAACAGCAAGACATGAAACTATACCAGTAGGAATTGTTATGCTAATATTACCTTCTGATCTGCTTCTAGATTTTTCATTTTGCCCATCATTTTCACTGGACAAAATAGCGTCGGACAGGGTCAGAAAACTGTTGGTTGGATTTGTCGAATTATTCTTTTCTTCAGTAACATTTGTTGTAACGTCATTTCTTATCGTCTCGTTCCCTAAAAAAAGTCAGATAAGATTATCACATATACGTAATGATGATATTAGGCATATAGAGTGTTAAATAATTTTGAACAGTGGTAAATACATATTTATTTAAAGGTTTGAATAAAGATATGATGACTACGTTTTAATAAAATTAAGAATGACATAAACAAAGTTCTGGTATTTAAAAAAATCTACTTGATATCAATCATATATATATATATATATATATATATATATATATATATATATATATATATATATATATATATAAAGCACAATTTACAACAACTCTTAAACTAACATAACTGCCCTAAGTGAAGAAATATTAATATAGAAAGCACAAAGAATTCAATTTTACCCACTTCCGCCCCAGCCCGGGGTTGAACTCTCGACCTTCGGAATCTGTCTCCTCGCAGTGCAGGAACAGCGCGCTAGACCGCTCGGCTATCTAGGCAAGTCAAAAAACTTGCTTTCGATGCCGATGGAATTCTCGCGGCGCTGCCCTACACTAAACGGTCATTGAGAATAGAAGTGAGATACAGTTATTTGGACATTAGTTTTAACAGAGGATTGTTACCAATACATGTTGTAATGAAATTAATTATTATTTATAAAGCACAATTTACAACAACTCTTAAACTAACATAACTGCCCTAAGTGAAGAAATATTAATATAGAAAGCACAAAGAAATTCACTTTTTACATGGATACCCACTTCCGCCCCAGCCCGGGGTTGAACTCTCGACCTTCGGAATCTGTCTCCTAGCAGTGCAGGAACAGCGCACTAGACCGCTCGGCTATCTAGGCAAGTCAAAAAACTTGCTTTCGATGCCGATGGAATTCTCGCGGCGCTGCCCTACACTAAACGGTCATTGAGAATAGAAGTGAGATACAGTTATTTGGACATTAGTTTTAACAGAGGATTGTTACCAATACATGTTGTAATGAAATTAATTATTATTTATAAAGCACAATTTACAACAACTCTTAAACTAACATAACTGTCCTAAGTGAAGAAATATTAATATAGAAAGCACAAAGAAATTCACTTTTTACATGGATACCCACTTCCGCCCCAGCCCAGCCAAACGGTCTAGCGCGCTGTTCCTGCACTGCTAGGAGACAGATTCCGAAGGTCGAGAGTTCAACCCCGGACTGGGGCGGAAGTGGGTATCCATGTAAAAAG
Organism: Saccostrea cuccullata; assembly: GCF_032062105.1. Lineage (NCBI taxonomy): Eukaryota > Metazoa > Mollusca > Bivalvia > Ostreida > Ostreidae > Saccostrea > Saccostrea cuccullata. The sequence goes on from NW_026934368.1 coordinate 48,985, forward strand.
TGAATTTCTTTGTGCTTTCTATATTAATATTTCTTCACTTAGGGCAGTTATGTTAGTTTAAGAGTTGTTGTAAATTGTGCTTTATAAATAATAATTAATTTCATTACAACATGTATTGGTAACAATCCTCTGTTAAAACTAATGTCCAAATAACTGTATCTCACTTCTATTCTCAATGACCGTTTAGTGTAGGGCAGCGCCGCGAGAATTCCATCGGCATCGAAAGCAAGTTATTTGACTTGCCTAGATAGCCGAGCGGTCTAGCGCGCTGTTCCTGCACTGCTAGGAGACAGATTCCGAAGGTCGAGAGTTCAACCCCGGGCTGGGGCGGAAGTGGGTATCCATGTAAAAAGTGAATTTCTTTGTGCTTTCTATATTAATATTTCTTCACTTAGGGCAGTTATGTTAGTTTAAGAGTTGTTGTAAATTGTGCTTTATAAATAATAATTAATTTCATTACAACATGTATTGGTAACAATCCTCTGTTAAAACTAATGTCCAAATAACTGTATCTCACTTCTATTCTCAATGACCGTTTAGTGTAGGGCAGCGCCGCGAGAATTCCATCGGCATCGAAAGCAAGTTTTTTGACTTGCCTAGATAGCCGAGCGGTCTAGCGCGCTGTTCCTGCACTGCTAGGAGACAGATTCCGAAGGTCGAGAGTTCAACCCCGGGCTGGGGCGGAAGTGGGTATCCATGTAAAAAGTGAATTTCTTTGTGCTTTCTATATATATATATATATATATATATATATATATATATATATATATATGAATTGTTATGCTAATATTACCTTCTGATCTGCTTCTAGATTTTTCATTTTGCCCATCATTTTCACTGGACAAAATAGCGTCGGACAGGGTCAGAAAACTGTTGGTTGGATTTGTCGAATTATTCTTTTCTTCAGTAACATTTGTTGTAACGTCATTTCTTATCGTCTCGTTCCCTAAAAAATATATAATATATTACTGTATATATATTATTTCTTATATGTTACCTTTAATGTACAAAATTTCAATACGTCCCTCACAGCAAGAAGTTGTGTTTTCATACAGAAGAGTCTTCGAGTTGCTATTTTTCACAGTCATAGTATATTTCATTGCAGTGGTACATTGTTCCCAGTCTACTTTTGTTACCATAACGGCATCGTCGATGAAAACCATTGAACAGTGACTGCACCAATTTGAAAAAGAACAAAGTAGCGTCAGAACTTCCATTTTGGACCTATAGCTTAAAATTCACGAAACAGGAAAATGTATATTCAATGATTTTATTTCTATTTCAGAGAGACCATACATATTTCAAGTGCCATTTCCTTTGTATCCATACCTTTTAGATGTGATGAAGGAATTTATATTTATAATAACAAAGAAAGCCAGAGAAATCGGTTTTATAAGAGAAAAAAAACTAATAAAACTTAGAATGAAAATTGGCGCAAAAAGTAAAATGAAGACCTTTAATGAATATCAAGAATAACGTTCACCATTTTGTAGAGTAGGAAAATATAGATGAGGGATATGTCAAACAAAAATTGGTATGTTTCACGATCGGATTTCCTCTTCTGTAGCAGACAGTTAAGACTAAGACAAGGTCAAGGTCGCAAACTTTGATATAAAGAACACTAACAAATATTTACTATAAATCACTATTCTAAACTAACGTGTCTAAATGCACTATGTTTAACCTCATTATGAATGCATCTAAAAAAAATACCATTGCTTCGTTGAAGAAGACCAACCATGGGATAACCCTGTTTCTGGTTGGTACTACAAATGCAGGATAGGAGCTGGGCTGTATTCAGGCTGGATCTGTTTCATTTTATTTAAACCTAGCTGGAAACAGCCTCACACATGGTCAAACACCCAAGATACCACATATATATTGATGAACTGTCTTGCATTCTACTGCAATATGGAAAGACCGGGGACCCCGGGGCCATTCCAAATAAATCCATTGAAGTATTTGGGCTTGAATTTTAAACTGCATTGATGGGATATGCATGTGTGTATGAGTAACTGGATTTCCTTTGACATTTTCCATAATCTATACATATTACATTGCGCGGGAATATACGCAGTAGGGAATTAGGACTAAACATAACCCATATTATTTTTACGTCACAGCCGTTTTACGCCGTGAAAGCGCAGCACCGTAAGCGAAAAATCAAATTCACGCTCACACTGAACAGAAGGTTCTTCCATTTATTGTTATTTATCCAAAGGATAAAAACGGGAATTTTTGAATTATAAATCTTATTTGAAGTCATCTCAAGTAGTTTGAAAATGTAAATATAAACACTGAATCAGTATTTTTTGAAAGATGTAGTCTCATATCTCAAAGACGTGTGCAAGCAAATTGAGTAACGCGCTAATCCTAACACGCATTACTCAATTTGCTTGCACACACCGTTGTAGTTATGAGACTATATATCTTTCAAAAACAGTTATACAATGCTTAATTGAAGACTGGAATGTAGATAGCATTGTTTACTCTTATACAGAGCGGGGCAGGGCTCTCTTGTTAATTATAAAGATTTTATGCAAACAAGATGTTTGTACATAAATATATTACGAGTATGTTCCTCAGCCTTACCATTATGAATGTAACATACGAGTATCCATCTTCCAAATCTGTTAAAGCAAAAGAAGGAAAACATTAGAAAAGAACAAATAATTTCATTATTGTTCACTCTGATACCGTATCACCCAACTACTAGCATACAAAAATATCAGGAGAATTTATTTTCCATATTATCAATTAAACTAAAAAAATATACTTATGATCCAAATAATCAGATGTTAGTTTGATATCAATTATTCTTGGGACTAACTCTCGAACACCTGTAAATATTCTAATTCATGAGTTTATACTAAATACAATGAAAATTTAAAAAAATAATAAGGAGACAAACTTGTTCTATTAAGACACAATCCCAATTGTATATCTGGTCACAGCTCCATTCAATTTAAATTTAAAAATTGAAAATTACGTAAAGAGTCATGATCGCCTTTACCTCAAGGCGCTGGAACCAGCTAAATACTGTTCTTCTGCATGATTTTCCTATACGAGTATGCTGTTTTACACGCATCTGATTGGGCCAGAACTTATATTTTCTCTACTCCCTCTAAGGGGTTATCATTGGAATGCTATACAGTTTCAAGATGGAATTCATGTTTCCTAAAAGGGTCGAAATTACCAATTTGGTTTATTAGATAATGTAAATCATATAATTAATCCTAATCGACGAATTTTGGGTTATGAACATACTTATTTCACAAAACACATTACAATTTGTTAAAAATGCAAACAATTTTATATACATACACATCTTTTTCCATAGACATTTCAGGGATCCTTTCCTTGTGATAAAGCAGAATGACGTGTCAATAATTAACATTACGAGTTACATTCGTATCGTAATTACTGAACAGTCAAAATAAATTATGGTACCAATAATGCGTTAAGGTTTATTTAATATTTGAGAAAAATTACACGCAATATCAAGTATGTAATACCTTTTATGTATAAAATTTTAATGCTTCCCTCACAGCAGGAATTCGTGTTTTTATACAGATCGTGTCTTCGTGGAACTTCTCATAACAGTCATATCATACTTCATGGCAGTGGTACATTGCTCCATTCTACTTTTGTTACAATAACGGCTTCATCGTTGACAACATTCGAACATTGACTGCACCAATTTAAAAAATAACAAAGAAGCGTAAGAAGAACTTCCATTTTGGAATTTACGAAAACAGGAAAATTCTATATTGAATACTTTATTATTTTCCTTTCAGAGGGACTAACAAGAGTGTCATTTCCCTTTTATCTAATAATATCTATTAGATATGATTGAATAATTGATATAATTAGATTTATATTAACTAAAAATAGTCAGAAAAATAAAAACAAGAGGCCCATGGGCTACATCGCTCACCTGAGAAGCTTTGACCATGCTATTCTTAACCATTTTTTCCCCCTTGTAATATCTATTGTGACGCCATCGTACCCCACAGGTCATAGTTTAGACAATTTGAAATCTACACTACCCCAGGATGCTTCCACCTAAGTTTCAGCTTCTCTGGCCAAGTGGTTCTTGAGAAGAAGATTTTTAAAGATTTTCCCTATATATTTCTATGTAAAACTTTAATTCCCTATTGTGACCCCGCCCACCCCCCAGGGGCCATGATTTGAACAATTTAGAATCTACACTACCCCATGATGCTTCCACCTAAGTTTCAGCTTTTCTGGCCCAGTGGTTCTTGAGAAGAAGATTTTTAAAGATTTTCCCTATATATTTCTATGTAAAACTAATTCCCTATTATGGTTCCGCCCAACCCGTGGGGGTCAAGATTTGTACAATTTAGAATCTACACTATCCCAGGATGCTTCCACATAAGTTTCAGCTTTCCTGCCCAGTGGTTCTTTAGAAGAAGATTTTCAAAGATTTTTCCTATAAATTTCTTTGTAAAACTTTGATTCCCTATTGTGGCACCACCCAACCCAACCCCCCGGGGTCATGATTTGTACAATTTAGAATCTACACTACCCCAGGATGCTTCCACATAAGTTTCAGCTATTCTCGATCAGTGGTTCTTGAGAAGATTTTTTAATGACCCCATCCTATTTTTGTCTTTTCCTGATTATCTACTCTTGTGAGAGGACCTTGCCCTTTATTTTAACAATTTAAATTTCCCTTCACCCAAGGATGGTTTGTACCAAGTTTGGTTAAATTTGGCCTAGTGGTTCTCGAGAAGAACTCGAAAATGTGAAAAGTTTCCAGACGGACAGACAAACGGACAAAATATGATCAGAAAAGCTCACTTGAGCCTTCGGCTAAAAAACAAGACATTTTCTGTTTAATAAAAGAGAGGGTGAAACGATGAACTGATAAAACTATGAGTTATTTGTGACGTGAAAATTTTAATGAATATCGAAAAATAATATTCACCATTTTGGATAAATTTCTTTACTTGATCTAATAATTTAGAGACATCATCTATCAATAAAATCCATTAAGGTATTTTTCCAAAAACTAAAACAATACACTTTATGGTTTACAAAACGAATTTTGTAGTCGAAAAGCAATGCTATGACGTTGGAAGGAGATTGATCAAAATGAGGCCAAACAAGCTATACTTGGTTTTAGGGCTAAATTAGAAAAGAGAATATCAGTTAGCAAGTTTTCACTCCGATTTCTCTGGAAACCTGTGCCCATCCCTGTGGAGGAGGAAACTCCTTCTAACAACTTTTATCAACAGAATTTGAACACTCTGAAATATAAAGTGAAGATAACAAACAGTGATAGGTTTCATATAGTCGATAAACAATAAATATGAAGTGGGCATAAAACTCGGAGCCTTGGAAATTCCAGAGGTGGATACAGTTGCTAGGAGAAGTAAGCATCCCCTGTGGACCGGTCACATCCTGTGTGAGCCTTATGTATTGACCATGTAGATGTAACATTTTGTAGTAAAACTTAATATAAAAACAAAGCGCTAATAATTGATTTGAAACAAGTCAAAATACGACCAAATGTTGAATACACACGTTTCGAGATTGTAACTCTCCTACTATAGAGGCGCAAAAAAGTATCCATTTCAGCGTGGAAGTGGGACAGGTTAATGCATACAAACGTGCATTACTAAATGAATGATGTTTATGGATTTTAAAATTCATTTACTGTTATACAAAGATAATTATTTTAAGCAGTGATGCATTTGATGATTTCATCAAGCTCAATTATGCATATTTTTACAAATCTATTTTCAATTCAGATACTTGAACAAGAAAAAAAGCCGTCGTAGTCTTTATGAAAAAGTAACTGATTTTCTTGATTGTACAAACATTTTCTAAAAAGTTATTAAGGTTTTTGAAGTTATAATAAGGAAAAGAATCAATGTGTCATTTAGATTGCCGACGTGGAATCATCAGATGCATGTGTACCGTATTTATTAGAGGTCCATATCTCTTCCTTCGCCTTCACATTAATTCTGTTATTCTCGAGTTGAAGAGTGCATCCTGATATCATGTAGATATGATAACCAGTATATCGATGAAGCAATGTATACAATATATACATATCTGTCCCACCTGTCTGTTTACGCAGCAACAAAACTCCCCTCTTCAACGAAAGAGCGCGCCAACTTGAAGGGAGATAATCTCGAAACTTGCGTATTGAAGCCACAGCAAGTGTTTTTCTTTTCTCTTTTATAAATCTTTGTAAAAATTCATAGGAATATAAAAAAGTTCAGCTTATAAAGGATCACAATTAGTGCTCAATAGAATCCCAATAGTTTTTTTTTATAAAATTTTCTCTGAAAACTACATTAATGTTGTCAATGACGAATTTCAGAATCTTTTTAAAACTTAATATAAGCTTTATCCCGCGTGGCGCAGTGGTTAGAATGTATGCTTCAGAGTCTCGGAGTAAGGAGCTGATCTTTTACATCGCGGATTCGAATCCACGGCGGAACATGGAGACCAGTCTTTTGGATGTGACCGTATAAACCGAGGTCCCGTGTCGCAATTAGTTGTGGCACGAAAAAGATCCCTCACTGTTCAATGATACTGAGTGCCGAGTTAAGATATGCATCCCACCATCCCCAGATAGCAGAACACCGTTGGCCCAATCTTACATTATGGTTCTATTATCTATGTTGGGTTACCTTGATTGGACCAGCAATGGGCCAACAATGGCCCAACATGGAATATTGATAGCTGGTTATGAATAATAGTGCACTAATGTTGGGCTAACTGTTGGCATTATATCATAAAACTATTATCATGAGAGAAAATATTTGTTTGGTGATTGGCATCGGCCCTACGTTGGCCCAATATACCATGAAACTGACTGAGCATCATGGGTAGACAACAACCGGGCTACTTGTAATATCCGCGCCATTTTTAATCTGACACGAGTGTAATGAGACTATACCTTGCATATCTGCATCAACTTTGTAAGTATTAATAATATGTTTGCCTCGGCTTAGCTGAATTAACGTTTAGTTTTTAAACGATATCATGTACAAATCTGTGTAAATCAGACACGGGGAGGTGCTGTTGGGTCAACACTTTACAGATAGCATGCTAACATTGGGCCAACGTTGGGCCAATGTAATCGGTTACATCGGGCCAATGTTGGCAAATAGCATTGACCCAATTTAAGTTTACTCATCGGCCCAATGTTGGCCCGATATGTTTGGCCAACGTTGGCCTAATGTAGAGTGTTATTTCTACAGACATTGGCCCAATGTTGCGCCAACATTGGCCCAATGAATGTGACATTGTTGGCAAAACGTCAACAAGAACATTGGGCCGATGTTGGCAAATTACGTTAGCCGAGTGTCATTTTTCTCATTTGCCCAATGTTAGCCCGATACATTGGACCAACATTGGGCCAATGTGTATAAACATTTAATTGTTACAAATCTGTATATTAACAAATCTGATCGTCTCTACAATCAGAAATAAATCTACAACCAATCCTACTTGAAAAATCAAGCTAGCTAAAATAAATTTAAAATTCTTATAATATATCAAAACAAAATAAATTATCAGTGATTAAATCTTTTGTTTCTATACAAGAAAAATAAATGAAAGTATAAAAATGTGTTTTGATGCAGTTAAAACAATGAATAATTTGCTCCTCATTTAAATTGAAATTTGTGTCTAGTAGAATACATTTCCGAAGTCTACCACTTAATTTACTTATATACACTTAACGTCGAGTACATGATCAAACATTTTGAAAATGTTGAACTTGCTGAAGTTAAAACAAAATTTATTCAGTACTAAAAATAAATTGGGTTCTTTCATTTAAAATTTGTTCAGTGTAACGACAAATTTTCAATACATGTATTTTATATGGGGCAACATTGAATCAAAATTGTTGTGATGATGATGATCAAACGTAGAAATTTTATGCATAAATGCCTTCATCACGCAAGCTAATCACTTAATCACACCATGAAACAAAAAAGACGGTATATTCCTTAATTGACAACTTAAACATATAATGATATACTTGTAAATTTAATCGTATGTTTATTCTTTGCTGAGAAAAGTAACAAATATATTAAGTACCAAATATTACAATTTTAGTGCTACTGGAGATTCTAAAAATACATAGAGAACACAATCAAAGAATGGCTAAGGTATGCCAAGGACAGGGAAGAAACGGACAGAGAAGACAAGAAGGGAGGAGGAGACTCGGGAAGAGGGAATGGAGACTTAGGAGAGGGATCACATGGAAAGTGGCAGTGCCTAGCTTTTTTCTGTAATATAGTTTGACATAGTTCTACCCTTTTTTGTGTCTGTTTGTCGGTTATAAACACGATGCAGATGACAGAAACATTTTTTTTTGTGTAAGTAAACAAAATGACGGGATTCATTTTAGTATTATTTTAAGAACAGGGGGGCTTTGTTTATTTGTTAGACGTCCTTATTGATACCTTTAATTTACTGAACTTGTGCATAATGTACATCAGAGAGGGAGTATACAGTCATGTAACCCTACATGTATAGCTTGAAGTGAGCATCAACTTTTAATTCTTTATTAATGTTTTCTTCATGCACTGAACAATAAAATTATAGTGTGTTATAATTTAATTTTATATTTTGATTTCTTTTTCCTCAGTTTCTTAATTAATGTAGAGCTACTTACAATGCAATACTTGTTGATGGCAATTCTATGAGATATTGAGAATATGTATTAAACTATTAATCTAGCATATATAGCATATATAGATAGTTTTCAAGGGCTTTTACCATGAAACTGTACTACAAAACTAGTATAACCTTATTGTATATATTTCTTTGTCAATTTTGAGGACAAATGGCCAACCAGTGAAGAGCAAATGAATTGTCATGCTGGAGAGTCAATAAGATACAAACCAACGTCGGCCCAAAAATGATGTTTTCCTAATATTGAAAGAATATGTGGGCCCAACAATGGCTCAATGATATCCGTTCGTTGGTCCAACAACAAGCCAACAAGTTGGTCTGATTAAGGGCCGATGAGCAAATTACCGTTGGCCCAACATTAATTGCTTACAATGGCCCAACTGTACAAAAATGACGTTTGCCCAACATTGAAAAAATACATTGGCCCAACAGTGGCCCAATATTAACTGTTACATTGGCCCAACAATAAGCCAACAAGTTGGTTTGATTAAGGGCCGATGAGCAAATTACCGTTGGCCCAACATTAGTTGCTTACAATGGCCCAATTGTACAAAAATGACGTTTGCCCAATATTGAAATAATACATTGGCCCAACAGTGGCCCAATATTAACTGTTACATTGGCCCAACAATAAGCCACTTTGATTAAGGGCCGATGAGCAAATTACCGATGGCCCAATGTTGAATTCAAACAGTGGCCCAACATAAGGAGCGTTGTTGGCCCAACAAAGGTCCAATAACATCCTGCTATCTGGGTCGGCAATGTGCTTTTCATGAAGTTTAGGAATCTAGTACAGGTATGGTAAATCAAACTCACCTTGACTGACTGGTATTTGATTTTTAAAGAAAAAATGTTATCTTTTAGTATTACGTGTAATGATCGAATCAAAGTAAAACGATATATGATATACAAATTATTTGTAATTTAATGCAATTTAAAGCATGTAGCCTGAAGCAGTCAGTCGGAATGGAAATCAGTACGTATTGGAAAGACTTAAACGTCCGTTCTCATATGTCCTGACTTCATTTAAGATAAAGTGTTCCTTGAAGCAACGTAACTGAGAGTTCAAAAAATACTTCTTGGCCAAACACATCGAAATGTTGTTTTTAATTTAGTTTTCCATTATTCATTAAAAACTTGAATGTATATAGCATTTACTCTTAGATATAGGATATAGGATATATTTTTGTTAATTATAAAGATTTTATGCAGTCCAGATGTGCCATCTTTTTGCTAACTTTTTAATATGATGTTTTGATTGTCTTGTCTTACAGATACTTTTCTACAAGTCATTTTTGGGGGATCAGACATTATCATATTTTACGTAACTGATAAGCAAAGCTTGTGAATCTGATCCCCTCCTTGTTTGTTAAATTGTTCACATTTATACCGTCATTTTAATAAATATACATTATCCATCTACATGAAAGTGTTTTATTTGACTTTTACAAAATTAGCAAAAACAAGCTGCGGTGATCTTGCCCATAAGCATTAGAAGACATAAAACAACAATTATTAGAATAATAATTGTATTTATGTATTTAATGCGATAATTTGTTGGGAGGTTTTCGGAAACATTTAGGTTGGTAATTTGTGAAAATTGTCAGATCCACGCCTTTCCTGATGGATTAATTTAATAGAATGTGTAAGGTCACGCGGTCAGCTCAGCGAGTCATTCATACTCGCGCGCTCACCATCGCTAACATGACGCACGTCTATTTTGAAGACCCACCTCCACCCCAGCATTCCTGTCCCTTAATATAATGATTAATGTGGCTTGTAAAATTTATATTTTATTATAGTTTTTACTGTTTTACTGCTCCCATGTACTTTGTTTTGATTACTATCTTTTTGCAAGCCTTTTCTTCTGAGGTTTTGTTTGTCTTTTTGATGTACCATCTTGTTGCCAACTTTTTCTTATGATGTTTGCCTATTTTGTTTTGATGTGCCATCTTTTTGCTAACTTTTTAATATGATGTTTTGATTGTCTTGTCTTACAGATACTTTTCTACAAGTCATTTTTGGGGGATCAGACATTATCATATTTTACGTAACTGATAAGCAAAGCTTGCGAATCTGATCCCCTTATTGTTTGTTAAATTGTTCACATTTATACCGTCATTTTAATAAATGACATTATCCATCTACATGAAAGTGTTTTATTTGACTTTTACTAAATTAGCAAAAACAAGCTGCGGTGATCTTGCCCATAAGCTTTAGAAGACATAAATAAAGATTTTATGCAGTCCAAAGTAATTTTAAATGAATAAATATGATGTTTCACAGCTTTACCATTGTGAATGTAACATTCGAGTCTTGTCCTCCAGCTCAGTTTAAAAGAAAAATAAAGAAAA
>NW_026934369.1:0-60613 GCF_032062105.1 Saccostrea cuccullata
GTGATATTATCCCTAGATACAACAAATACTTAGGAACATGAAATTTGAAAACAAAGAAATCTATTAATGGAAATATTTTACGTACGTGTTACTGCTCAATTTTAAACCGGAAATCGATGAAACTGAAAATTTCTAGTCAAGTGTCAACAAATTTTACAAACTGAACATTTTTGTTGTATTCTCACTGTAGACAAATTATTTTTTTAAAAATGGGTAAAGAGAAAGGTGGTTTTCTTACACCAAAAGCAATAGCTAATCGTATAAAGGCGAAGGGCTTACAGAAATTGCGATGGTATTGTCAGATGTGCCAAAAACAATGCAGAGATGAGGTAAGTTTGTAAACTTTAATAAGTCTGTCTCTTTAATATCATGTAAAGTAATTTTTGTGAAGGCGGAAATATTTTTTTATTTTTATATACAATAAATGTAAAAAAAAAAATGATCCATTCAATCTAATGTACATTCTTTGGAAACCAGGACAAAAAACAATTCAATTGTAAGATTACTCAATCTTTAAAGTAAATGATTAATTAATAAACTGTGAGAAAATAAGATAATAAAAGCGTTATATCACCCTTTATCATATTTACTTGATGATGAAATGCGAGTTATGAATTATTACTGAACCTGTTTGATAAGTGATGTAATTGTGTTTACCTGTGCACTCAGTTAATCTTTCTTTTTTTCAGAATGGATTTAAATGTCACATGATGTCAGAGTCTCATCAGAGGCAGCTGCTACTGTTTGCAGAAAATCCAGATCAATACATCGATGACTTCTCAAAGTAAGTTTGTAATTTTTTTTTTTGGGGGGGGGGGTTTCAAATGTACATGTTTGTGTTAGCTAGAACACAGACTTCGTGGCCAAACAAAACCCTCTTCCAAACACATCTAACACCTTGGCACTGGCAGATTGGCTTAAGATTATTGATTAAATGGACCAAAGAAAAGACACCATGGTCTGTGGCCCTTTACAACAAATATATTTATGCTGGCCTGTTCAGAAATTCATATAATATATATACAATACTTTTACTTCCCCCCTCCCCATGTGTATCATTTACAAAATGTCAAATTTTAAATTGCTTTGGGTTGAATTGTAGAGAGTTTATGGATGGTTATTTGGAGCTGCTAAGGAGAAGATTTGGTACAAAAAGAGTTCACTGTAACATTGTGTACCAGGAGTACATTGCTTTTCGAGAACATGTCCACATGAATGCAACACAGTGGGAGTCACTCACAGAATTTGTCAAATGGCTAGGAAGAGAAGGTAAAACTCTTATAAGTCAGTGGATTTTTTTTATGAAGATATTTGTATATTAATTACCAATTATTATGTTTTACTTGTGGAAAAGCATTGAACAACAGAATGAGTTTCAACAACACTAATTTCTGACCCCCATTATCATAATTGTTTAAATACTTCACATACATCTAAGCAAAAAAGTAACGTTCAGATATTATTATTATAGAACAGAATAAATGGATATAATTAAATGTAATTAAAATTTTGTTAGAATATGTTTATATACAAATTGAGAATATTTGTGAACATGTAGCTAATACATGAAGTTTTGAATGTATTAAGATTTTTTTAAGAAGTTTGTATTGAAATTGGGTGAAAGAAAAACAGACTGAAAATATAATTAATCTTCACACACCATAATATCATATTTATCCTGTAATCAAATGATTCTGTAGGAAAATGTGTAGTGGACAACACAGAGAAAGGCTGGTTCATTCAGTATATTGACCGCGATCCAGAGACAATTAAGAAACAGGAGCAGATAAAAGCCAAGGAGAAAATGGATATGGATGATGAGGAGAGGACGGCTGTTTTTATACAGAAACAAATAGAGCGGGCGGCAGAACAGGGGACGTCAGCGAAAGAGGCAGAGTATACAGAACTAAAGAGAGAGAACGAGGAGGACAAGGGTAAAGCAAATCAATACAGTCAAAGCTTGTGAACTGGAAGGGTCCCCTAAAGATTGAGATGTTAAATTCTTCAAAATATTAAGATTAAAATACATATAGAAGAGTGCTTGGGAATTCCAACAGACTTGGAAACATCCATTGTTAACCTTTAATAATAGATGTTGATGTTTGATAAAAGTTCAGTGATATCAAAATATACATATTACATGCATAAAATGTACATGTAATTTTATATATTGGTGTACAGTATGCCTGTTTTGTTTATGCCTATAAGGTCTTCTTTGTTCACTTGCTAAAAGAATAATTTGAATGCTAAAACCTGGGTGAAATAAGATTATATGCTTATTATGCACTTTTATAAGTTAAACATGTTCAATGATCATAATTGAAATTACCAGCTTAAAAGTTGAGTAAGAGTATGATTTCAACCAGTGCATATAAGGGATGTTTGAGTTGTTATTTTGTAGTTTCTCTGAGTTTTTCTGGACTGAAGCCAAAGAAAAAGGAAGAAAATTCAGCATTGAAGTAAGTTGTAATCTTTCTCATACTGTCATACATCTATACATGTATACCTTGTACAATATGTTATATACCATATATAAATGTAATACTAATATGATTTGCCTTTCAATGTAGAATTGATAATGATAATGGCTTCAAACTAAGATTTATTCCCTTCAGCTTCATTATAAATTGTCATAATGCATTTATTTATTTACACCCATTTTTTGATTTCCCTTGACAGATCAGACAACCCTTTCAGTTCAAAGAAACCAACAGAATCAGAAAAGCCAAAGAAAAGGGAGAGCAGATGGGAAAAAGAAGAGCCCAAGAAGGAGTTAAAAAAAGACCCCTTCAAACCTCCCAAGCCTGGAGAGAAAAGGAAATCAGCTCTGGACGAAATCATGGAGGTTTGTTTGTTTATCAGTTACTTGTCATTTTCTTGACAATTGTTTTACTGCACAAATTCATGGAATATGGATGTATGATGACTATCTCCTTACTTCTATGTCCTTCATACAAACTTCACTTAAAATATTTTATTTTTGATATAAGCAAAGCAATAACTAAAGATAATTTGCATCCAGCTATGCCTATATTCAAAATCTACCAGGTATTCTTTGATTGGATTAGTTTGAAGAGAAAAAGAAAGAGAAAACAAACAGAAAAGATTATTGGCTGATGGAAGGCATTGTTGTCAAGATTGTCACAAAGAAGCTTGGGGAAAAATTCCACAAGAAAAAGGCAATGGTCAAGGTAAATTCCAGTGGCAGATCCAGGAAGTTTGAAAGGGGGGACTATTTTGGAGTAGGAGGAGGGGTCCACAGCCACACCAAAATCTGATTTATCAAAGCATATGTATATTTTCTACAAAAGGGGGTTCGGGGCCCCTTATAAATATCCCAGTGAACTCAACCCCAGGGAGCAGTGAAATTTTATTAGTACAGACCCTGAAACGTGCTACTACCCCAAAAAAGCGTGTGACTTTCGTGCGCTTTCCGTTTCGTGCAAACCGTGTAGCGTTTCGTGTAAACCGTGCAGCGTTTCGTGCAAACCGTGTAGCGTTTCGTGTAAACCGTGCAGCGTTTCGTGTAAGCTCCAAAGCGTTTCGTGCAAACCGTGTAGCGAGCGTGCGAAAAGCGTGTGAGAAACGTGCGACTTTCGTGTAAGAACCGTGTGAGAAACGTGTGACTTTCGTGCAAGAATCGTGTAAGATTCATTCGGAAGTCATTTCATTTTAAATATGGCTATGGATGGGTCAGGATGTCAAATTGTATTAGTATTTTATTATTGAATTAGTTATGCTTGTGATATTTTAGGAGTAAAAACAAAAAAGAAATGGAACAACAAAATGACATTACACGGTAATGTATAATATATATATATTTGTTTGTTTTCTTTTCCTTCTTTAGAAAATGTGTTCAAATTAATCAACTACATAATTATGTACAACAATTTTAAGGGCATTGAATTCAATATACTATCAACGCGATCATGGCTTCTTAAAAAATTTTTCTCAAAGAAAGAAAGAAATACCGGTATTATTTTTTTTTTTAATTTAAAGCAAAAATATATCAGGACTCCGCTCTTCTCTTTACATTTAAAGTACGTGAAAGAAAGTTTTGAAACGATATGTCATTTAATACATAAAACTTGTTGCTCATTATTGTCAAATAAATGGATTTTATAATTTTAATTCACATGCACTGACGACCACATGTTTAGAAATTAGGGGGGGGGGCTTTAATTAAATAACTAGTACAGTCTTTCATTTTTTGTTGTAACTTTCAATCTTATGTTATTTTAAATAAATGCTTAATTTTATATTCTTTTTTAAATTCTTTGTTTAATGTGTGCGCAGATACACCCCTTAAAAATGTATTGGAATCGTCTTTCCGCCTTTCTACTGTGATCAAGGTCATTTACAACAGCGATCACGGGCTCCGAGTGCAAGGCAAAAGAAAACCTGTTTTGCTATATGTGCATGTTGAGTTCACGGCTTAATGACACCTGAAAATTACGACTGAATTTTATTTTTTTTTAAATAAAATAGTTCTATAAATATTTAATGGCTACAACGTATAAATTAGCGGATTTCATCTTTTATTTGTAAATCCGAATTTCTAGCCGTAAACAGTAAAATAAAACTGATTTAGTAGTTTTTGCATGAATAATATGTAAGAAAAGCTTAGGAGTAAATCATGAATACTTGTATATTATTTGTTTTATAAATCACGTACTTTTTATTTCATCTAAGATATTTCAGTTTTCTTATAATATACCTGAATCCGGGTGTAAAGATCGATCTACATTGTATGTACAGTTGTACAATGTACAGTCAAATGCCGCGACTATTAATTAATGTACACATATATACATTACGTTTAGTCGGGTTTTGAAATGAAGGATTTTACAGTACGATGGGTATACTGATGTTATTTTATAAGCTTCATGTAAAAAGAGAAATTTAATAAGAATAGATTAAGACATCACATTTAACCCACCCCCTTACCAGTTTCCCTCCTATAGATAATGCTTACGTAAGACAAAAAAAAAATCTTTATTATTTATTAAATGTATCAATAATCGTTAGTAGAATATATCAGCAAATTTTATTACTAGATCAAAATCAAGAAAAATAATCCGCCTACGGAAATCAAACACAATATATTCAATATTATTTAAATTCAATGAGTTCCTTTTCCAGCAGTAAGAAATCGAATTAGTGTTTAATTTATTAAATTATACTCGTAAAAATATTACATTGAAATAAATGACTAATATATAAAAATTGTATTTTATTAAACAGTCATTTATGATATCGGCATTCCGTTTTTAAACAGTTGGATAAATAAATAAATAAATACGAAATGACAATTATTTATTAATTAATTACAACTGTCAAAGTATTAAATATATCTATCGGTTTATGTAATACTAGTTTACTGATATTCAATTTAAACAGCTGCTAAATTTGGCTTTGTGAAAGATTTCCATTTAATAAATGATACGATCGTAATAATGCCCGAGATATTCCGAGTAGAAAAGTGCGAGAATCGTGTACAAAGCGTGTAAGAAACGTGTACAAAGCGTTTCGTGCAGCCTTTCGTGTAAACCGTGCAGCCTTTCGTGCAAAGCGTTTCGTGTAAACCGTGTAGCGTTTCGTGCAAACCGTGTAGCGTTTCGTGTAAACCGTGCAGCGTTTCGTGCAAACCGTGTAGCGTTCGTGTACCGTTCGTGCAGCGAGCGTGTGGGGTAGTAGCACGTCTCAGGGTCTGTAATCTTTAATTTGCAGTCATGAATTGTTTAAGGTACAGTAGGTGTACTTTTTTCCATTTTGGATTAATTAGTATTGTGTAATGGTAACCAATTTGTACATGTAAATGTTACACGTGTAAACATTGACTTTATCAGTTATTATACCCCACGCAACTAGTTGCGGGAGGTATAATGTTTTTGACCCGTCCGTCAGTCAGTCCGTCAGTCAGTCAGTCAGTCAGTCCTCTTTTTTTTGTCAGCGCAACTCATAAACCGCTGCACAGAATTTCGTCAAACTTTGCAGGTATTTAGGACACAATGTGTAAATGTGCATATTACCAGGAAATTCCGATTCCTTTATTTATTCCGGGAATTTCCGCACTTTTTAACTTAGGCATTTGGCCATACCTTGAATATAGAGATGAACAGTTTGTCAGCGCAACTCCTCATAAACCACTGCACAGAATTTCGTCAAACTTTGCAGGTATTTAGGACACAATGTGTAGATGTGCATATTACCAGGAAATTCCGATTCCATTATTTTTTCCGGGAATTTCCGCACTTTTTAACTTAGGCATTTGGCCATACCTTGAATATAGAGATGAACAGTTTGTCAGCGCAACTCCTCATAAACCGCTGCACAGAATTTCGTCAAACTTTGCAGGTATTTAGGACACAATGTGTAGATGTGCATATTACCAGGAAATTCCGATTCCATTATTTTTTCCGGGAATTTCCGCACTTTTTAACTTAGGCATTTGGCCATACCTTGAATATAGAGATGAACAGTTTGTCAGCGCAACTCCTCATAAACCACTGCACAGAATTTCGTCAAACTTTGCAGATATTTAGGACACAATGTGTAGACGTGCATATTACCAGGAAATTCTGATTCCTTTATTTTTCCGGGAATTTCCGCACTTTTTAACTTAGGCATTTGGCCATACCTTGAATATAGAGATGAACAGTTTGTCAGCGCAACTCCTCATAAACCACTGCACAGAATTTCGTCAAACTTTGCAGATATTTAGGACACAATATGTAGACGTGCATATTACCAGGAAATTCCGATTCCTTAATTTTTCCGGGAATTTCCACACTTTCCAACTTAGACTTTTTGGCCATATTTTGAATATAGAGATGAACAGTTTGTCAGCACCACTCCTCTTAAACTGTTGTACATAATTTCTTTTATCCAAAAGAGTTTTGCCTATTATTCAAGAAAATTTCTCACCCCCCCCCCCCCCCCCCCCCCCCCCCCCCCAATTACTTCAAATTAATGTTTGGATTTGTATAATGCCAAGAAATTTTGATTCCATTATTTATCTAGAAGCTTCATTCCACATTTAAATGTCCTCATATGTAAGACATTTTGATGTGAAGATTTTTTGCAATTATTGCCCTTTTTGATCTATACTATGTATTTAAAGTGCACTGTGCCTTTCATTATGTGTTTCACTGTCAAGTTTGGGGGGATCGTGGGGTATGTGAGCTAGCTCACTTTTTCTTTCATCAACTCTATGACAGTCACAGTTATCTGAAGGCTTTTAATTTCAGGAGGTCCAGGACCTATATAGGGCTGTGATTGAAACATTAGACTCAGGAAACAAAGTCAGGGTAGACCAGAATCACTTAGAGACTGTTATACCAGCTCAAGGTAGGAAGACGCAGCTAGCTTGGACTTGTTTAAACAATATTCATTTTAGACTGGGCAACAGGCATACAATTCCTATATACATACTGCAGATACAAAGAATCAATAGTAGTGGAATATGTTTACTTAGTAATGTAACATACCATATATACTCACCTATAAGTTGTTTTTTTGGAAGTTGAATTTTGGACAAAAACTCATTGTCAGACTAAGGCAAAAAAAAATTAATTTCTTGGTTCTCAGGCCCTCCCTCATCTCTTCCAAGGGTGCCTCATTGACCCTTTTTATTGCTAAATCAATAAAATAAAAACAAAAAATCACCTCCCTCATCATTTTTTTGGGTTTTGTACAATGTAAAAAGCTGTCTCATCATGTTTTGGGGGCAATAAAAAAGAAAAAAAAATGGCTCCCTCCCTCATCATATTTCTTGAAAAGAGGCCTGAGAACCAAGTAATTAACTTTACATGGCCTAATAGGCAAGTTATTAAAAGACTGGTATTTTAGAACGTCACTCCCTTCCATATAAGCTGAAAAAATACAACTGACTTATATGCAGACCGACTTAAAGGCAAGTAAATACAGTATGTCTTTTGTATGGGAGATATTTTGACTCAAGATATGAGATCAAAATTAGAACAGGACTATTTTATTAAGGAAAAGTCTCAAGCCAGTAGATATCACATTTATTGTTTAGTTTTAATAGATTAACTTGAATATTTTTTACATGTACAATCAACAATTTTTAAATATAGTCATATTGTAGACTGAAAAATTGTTACTCCCTTTAAGGTAAACTTGTGAAGATTGTGAACGGAGCCTACAGAGGTCATGATGCTGTTTTGGAGGGGATTGATGAGAAAAAGTTCAGTTGTACAGTATCTATACACTCTGTAAGTAAAACATTTACAATAATGTAGTTTTTAGCTCTACTGGTCAGAGACCAGAAGAGCTTATGCGATAGTAATGCGTCCGTCGTCCGTCCGTCTGTCTGTCTAGCTGTCTGTCTGTCTGTAAACAATTTTTCAAAATGCTACTCCTATTAGAGTTTTGGTCCGATTTCAATATAACTTGGCACACAAGTAGACTACACTAAGATACATAATTCTGTGCATCGGTTTTTGATTTCGATGAACCGTGTTGCCATGGTTACTAAAAATAGAATTTTCTGTGAACTTCTTTCAAAATGCTACTCCTCTTACAGTTTTGGTCCGATTTCAATATAACTTGGCACACAAGTAGACTACACTAAGATACATAATTCTGTGCATCGGTTTTTGATTTCGATGAACCGTGTTGCCATGGTTACTAAAAATAGAATTTTCTGTGAACTTCTTTCAAAATGCTACTACTCTTGCAGTTTTGGTCCGATTTCAATATAACTTGGCACACAAGTAGACTACACTAAGATACATAATTCTGTGCATCGGTTTTTGATTTCGATGTATGGTGTTGCCATGGTTACTAAAAATAGAAATTTCTGTGAACTTCTTTCAAAATGCTACTCCTCCTACAGTTTTGGTCCGATTTCAATATAACTTGGCACACAAGTAGACTACACTAAGATACATAATTCTGTGCATTGGTTTCTGATTTCGATGAACGGTGTTGCCATGGTTACTAAAAAAAGAAATTTCTGTGAAATTTTATTTTAAATACTACTCGTCCACCAGTTTTGTTCTGATTTCAATATAATGTGGCACACAAGTAGACTACACTAAGATACATAATTCCGTGCATCGGTTTTTGATTTTGATGAAAGGTGTTGCCATGGTTGCTAAAAATAGAAATTTCTGTGAAATTCTTTCAAATGCTACTCCTCCTTTAGTTTTGGTCCGATTTAAATATAACTTGGCACACAAGTAGACTACACTAAGATACATTATTCTGTGCATCAGTTTTTATTTTGTTGAGTGTCAAGGATCATTTTTCTATTGATTCCTGTTTTGAAGTCTCAAGTCACAACTGCTACTTTTCTCTTCCTTTGTTTTAAGTATAAAACCAGTAGAGCTACAGCCTCGACAGAGACTTCTGGTTTAAAGTTTGAAATTGTCACATACTATTGATTTATCAATAAATTAAGTTAGAGATTCTGTTGAATATCATGCAGTATCCACTTATGATTCTCTGTGAACTTTTACCTGAAGGTGTTAATCGCCAGTTTGATAATTTTTAGCTCACTTGAGTGAACTTTCTTTGTTTCTCTTCGATTGGATGTCCATCTAGCTGTCTGTCTGCCCTTCCATCTGTCTGTAAACAGTCCGGTGGTAGGTGGGGCCACAATTAGAATTCAAACTATTACTTTTAATTGTACGGAAAAACCCTTTCAAATTCTTCTTTTCAAGAATCACTGATTCATACAATGTGCTTTGTGTTTAAATGTTAGTTTGGATGTTCATGCATCACTTTCTGTTATAGACTACATGTATCAGTGATAGATCTGAAATTATTGTATACAGCAAAATTTTTTTCCCCTGTTTATTTTCGAACATTTCGCCCTTGTCACAAGTGGCAAATTTAAAGAACACAGTATAATTTTGAATTCCTAAACAGACCTTTGACTGCACAAAATTAAAACGAGGCAAAATTGTTAGCAGGTGTAAAAAGGGGAAAATAACATGGGGCAAAAATACAGTAAAAGTCCTTTTTCCGTGTGGTATTAATTTACGCTATGTACGCAGACGCAAATTGGCCACAGAAATTTGTCCCATCGTACTTAAAATACTTGCAAGGAATATAGTATGATTCTAAAAAATTAGCGTAATTTCTACCCAAGGATTAAAGTTTAATAGATAATCTACAGAATAACAACCCCGTGAAAATTAATATGTCTACAGTAACCATATATACAGTATGTTTTAAAAAATGTACATGTCAATAAATGGTAAAAAAAAAAATCAATTTAGAATGTTTCCCTACTTTCTTTCTTATTTCAGGGTCCATTAAAGGGGCGTGTTGTAGACAATGTTCAGTATGAAGATATCAGTAAACTTTTTAACCAAACCTGAAGCTGTGTGTGCCCAATGCAGAAAAGATATGTCAAAGACAGAAAAGGGACAATTAAATCATGACTATGTTTGTCTTTTAATTGCGTCAAAGAGATTGAGCTGGACTTATGTTTTAAAGACACAAGCATCTGTAGGAAGGGACAATAGCTATTATAGTTAGCAGGCAATCTTCGGCCTATTCACTAAACATGCTAAAAGCAATACAATCTATTTAAGAATTTAACTGTCTCATTGCTGTGTTTTATGAAATTTGATCTACATGACTGTATGTTGCTACAAATGAATGTTGAAACATGATGTACATCTATGTTGTTATGTTGATGCACAAAACTGTGTAAAAACAAAATAAATTGAATGCAGCTCTCCATTGAAAAATCTTTAAGTTATTATTATTCTATGAAAAATTTTTATATTTTAAATATATACATGATTATCTAAATCACAGGCACTTGTTTCGGTAGAAAATTTAAATTTTTATTATGATACTATACATGTAGGTTAAAAATTTATTACTGAAACAAGTGATTGTTATGTAAATATATGTTATTTTGTGACTCTTAATGTAATATATACATTGCATGTGTTATAATTATACAGCAAAAATTGGTTGAGTAAAAGGTCTTGGTCCCCGTGAATTCACTTTGCTGTATCAAGAAGTCTTTATATCCATTAAAATTGGTCATAAAAATGTAAATGTCATTTATTTGAACTTCTACTGTTACAGAATATGAAAACCGTCTGCTATATCTTTAATTTTGTTGAGTCAGGGTTTGATAAAATTATGATATTTTACAGGGAATTTGTGCAAATTAAGGGTACTTAACACAAACAAAAATTTGATGCACGGATTGATATATATATATTTTTTGACTGATTTTGATTTGAAATGACATAAACAATAATTCCCTGAAATATAAAAAATCATAGGCTTTCTTTGGTGCTTAGATATGATACTTGGTTTTGCTTTTTTTTTATAATTCAAGGCAAAATTTCCCACAAATTTTCAATCTTATGACAAAATCTTAAGAAATTCTCCTACTTTACTTGGTAAACATTATTGAGGTTACCAATTTAAATGCAAGTCTATCAGAAATATTGCTGATTTCTGAAAAAAGTTTGTGTTATTTATCCTTAAGGATAAATAACACAAACAAACTTTTTTTCAGAAATCAGCTATATCTCTCATAGATTTACATTTTAATTGGAAACCTGAATAATGTTTACCAAGTATATTGGGAGAATTTTATAAGATGTTGTCATAAGGTTAAAAAATTGTGCAGAATTTTGTAAAGAATTATATAGAAAGCAAAACAAAGTCTCAAATCTAAGCACCAAGGAAAATCTACGATTTCTTTATATTTCAGGGATTTATTATTTATGTCCTTTCAAATCAAAATCAGTCAAAAAATATATATCAATCCATGCATCAAATTTTTGTTTGTGTTAAGTATCCTTAAATATATATTTTATTTGATATAACTAATTTGTTGTGACTTATTTATTATGAAGTTTTTGTTACTAGTGATAAGTGTAAAGTAGATATGGAGAACGTGGTACCTTGACTTACATTAATATTTTATGAAATGAAATATTATTTTTTGAGGAATTGTAGTAGACAAACTTGCCTGTATCATATATCCTAGGGAAAAAAAAGATCGGTTATATTTTTTTATGCTATGAGCTTATTTATTTTAGTTATCAAATGTTTATTTAAACAAAAAAAAATATATCAACAGATGATAATTTAGTAGTCACATCTGTATTAGAAATTGAACTACAAGTAATCAATTAAAAACCACCAAACCTGATCTAAGCATATTTTAAGCAAAGTTGCATGTTCTACGTAGCTATGTTATGCCTAATTTTAACTAGCAACAAATTAATTCATAACAATTAAGTCACAACTAACAAGTCAGAAGAAAAAAACATAACGAGTAAGTAAATGAACCCCCCACCCCACCCCCACCCCCCGGGCTTCTGTATGTTGACTTTTAAAAATTTCATGGCTACAATGTGTATTTGAAAAGATGTACGTCTGATATATTTTGATGAATAAGATTAATCATACTTTGTCAGTTGGTGCATCTTGATTCCTCAGAGGGTATATCTTGATATTGCAAAAATACATGTAAGAGGACTAATAAGAATCATCAACGATAAATCATGGTTTCCAGTTTACATATAACCAAAAAGTGGCTTATTTTGGAATTTTTTCAGCAATATCTAAATATTTTGGATCATAAGAGTCTTTAAATTTGTTGATGCATCTTTGGTCATTCGATCACCTGCTTGGCACAGTGCTTATATAGGACGTCTGCTCTTGGTCGTGGAGTAAGGAGCTGAACCTAACTTACGTCCTTACGGTTTGAATTACACTGTGGGACATGGAGACCGGTCATCCAGATGCGACCGTATAAACTGAGATCCCGCGTCGTAGTAAATGTTGCCATAAAAAATGCTCACTGCTCAATAGGCCCTAGCCCTGAGTTCCGAGTATAGGTCTAAATTTACTTCAGAAGTGGTGCGTCTGCAAACAAATAAAGACAACATTGGTCTTTAGAGTACATTATTTTAAACTTAAATGGAGGTTACTGTGACCTACATTTCAAATTAGGTCCATGCTCTATCTATATTTGTAGGATACTTTAGTTTTGGGCTGAATGTAATCATCAAATTTTGTCATTCGATGAAACTTGTATCGTCGGTAAACTGATAAGGAGGTCAGCCTGATCTTCGTGTACTAAAAAGATTTTACTTGAAGAATAAGAGACTCAAAATCATCAAATGTTAAGTGAATGCGACTTGGGTCTTGAATGTATATTTCACCTAGAACGTAGGCTTACGTTAATGGCACAGCGCCATTTACACAGAAACGCGAATGAATTCACTGATTTTTCAACAAAAAATAAATAAATTATCTAAATTAAAAAGCGATATCGAAAGTTAAGATTAAAATATGATACAGAATTTAAAAATCAGATTTATTTTACAGATCTCTACGTGTACATTGATGTAAATTTCATAATTTTAATCATTCAATGCTATAATTATTCTTTATACTTTCTCCCCTCTGAAGCCAGTTCAAAACAGTTTACAATAGAAAAGGATTTACCAGGAGAAATTTTCAAATATATAATTAAACATGTTTAAGTCAATGCATTGAGGTCTATGGGGACAAGCAGATGTTTTACAATAAAAATTTAAATACTATGAATATCCAAAAATGTTATGATGGAAAGATGTTTATAACCATTAGGAAACAGAAAAACGATTGAAAATTGGTTTTTCACCAGATTGATTTTTTAAAATGAATTTTATAGATTAAAAGCAAAAGGGGAATGTGAACGTTTCTATAGGACTTGGCAAGGTAAAAAATGAGTACACGTTCCGTTCTTACATAATTACCGAGACTAAAACATGAAGATTATGTCTATATATACTGTGTATTCACCCAATATGTATCTGTTATGCATTCAGATTCATATTGTACATGTTGTATCTGAGGATATTTTGCATCAGATACCTTAAACAATTTTATAACTCGCAAAAGTGTATTTGTGTCGATATAATAAGGCTATCTCAGAGGGGTTATAAAGAGAGTTGTACAGTTAAAATTATAAAACTCATGAAATCTTAAATACGGAAATTTTGAAAGTTTTAATGATAATTTTTCTAACATTCAAATATACGAACATATTTCCTGACTTTCAGGAAGTACCTCAAATTTCTTTTGTGCTTGGGAAATTATGCATGCATCAAATGATGATTTTTTTTTGATTTTTTACTTTATACAAGTTTTACCGACTGTGTTTTTTGACATGATAATGAAAAGTATGAATCGTAAAACATGAACAGATGCAGAGTAAATTGGAAACTTAGACCAAGTAGAATTGTATAACTTGTTGTACACATAATGATCTTCAATTGATTCATTTTCCAGATAAATAGATACAAACTTGAAGTTGATATTTTAAAAAAATTGTATATATAATATCATGACATATGTTGCTATAGTATTTCATGCGGAAATAATTTAACAAATATTTAACTGGGAATTTTTAAAACTACGATTTTCGGGACACGTTTGATTGACACATTGCCTGATAGCAAGCTTTGTTGCAACCACTATTGAAATAACGACCACTATTGAAATAATTAATACTGAGTATATCAATAGTGGTTGAGAGTGCATTTCAATAGCAAACATAGTTAGTAACCACTATTGAAATACGACCATTATTGAAATAATTATATCAATAGTGGGTGAGAGTGCATTTCAATAACAAACATAGTTATTAACCGCTATTGAAATACGACCACGACCACTATTGAAATAATCATATCAATAGTGGTTGAGAGTGTATTTCTATAACAAACATAGGTAATAACCACTATTGAAATACGACCACTATTGAAATAATTATTTCAATAGTGGGTAAAAATCATTTCAATAACAAGCATAGGTTGCAACCACTATTGAAATAATGTTCACTTTATAAATAAAGATTTCAATATGGATTAAATTATGATTTTAGTTTTAAAGTAACTATCAAAATGATTATCTAAATCACTTTTGAAATTATAATTTCAATAACTATCTTAATTTTCATTTAAGGACAGATGATACAAACAAAAAATGGATGCCTGGTTAGGTATATATTTTTTGGTCTTTTCTCATTGCAAATGATGCAAATAATAAATTCCTGGAATATAAAGAAATTAAAAACCTGTGATGTTCAAAATTTTGCCTTACAAAAACCACCCTTATTAATTCATACACTTTAATTATTAATCTACATATTTTTCACCCCAAATCCAATCATTGTGAAATTTTGGATAACAAATTAAAAATTACTCAATGAAATTTTCTTTCAATACTGGTCGTATTTCTATAGTGGTTGAAACCTATAGTAATCATATTAAAAAGCAGTCTACCTCACTTTTAAATAATTATTTCAATAGTGCTCGTATTTAAATGGTGGTTGAAACCTAATGGTTATCATATTGAAATCTCACCCACCCTCGAAGTAGTTATTTCCATAGCGGTCGTATTTCAATAGTGGATTATATCTATGTTAGATATTGAAATGCTCTCTCACCCACTATTGATATAATTATTTCAATAGTGGTTACTAACTATGTTTGTTATTGAAATGCACTCTCACCCACTATTGATATAATTATTTCAATAGTGGTCGTATTTCAATAGTGGTTACTAACTATGTTTGTTATTGAAATGCACTCTCATCCACTATTGATATAATTATTTCAATAGTGGTCGTTATTTCAATAGTGGTTGCAACAAAGCTTTCGTTGAGTCAACGCCAGCCTTCCGGTGAAAATTACGTTGGCCCTCATCTTCGTTAGCCAAGGGTTTCTGATACGCTACTCTCCTCATGATTATTTAAACTTTAATAAATCATGCATTTGGCATCACTTCGTGGATTCAGTTACATGTTAATTATAAAAGAAACTTACCCAAATTTAACCTGAATGAATATTATATTTTGACTGATCACCTTATCCCTTGTTTTATTGCTCATGCTTGCATAACATTAAAAATGAAAAGAATTAATGTATCTCTAAACTGTTTCAAGTTAAAAAGATTACTACTGCTTGTCCAGGTGGCTAGAAGTTCAATAAAAACAACCGATTGAACAGGTTAAATTTGGGTAAGTTTCTTTCATAATTAACATGTAACTGAATCCACGAAGTGATGCCAAACGCATGATTTATTAAAGTCTTTTTGTTTCAAATCATTTTTACTTTATTTTTACACAATGCGTTTTACTAGTATTTTGGTTTGATATTTTTTACACCCCAAACTTTCATTAAGATCATTTTTTCTTGGACCAAAGCAACAAAAAAAAAAATGATAGCAGATGAATGTTCTTTAATTACTGTTACATGTAACACGTTATATTTCGTGATTCTACATGTCATGTGATGTCATTTAAATGAACGATATATGCACATAAGTAATCTTATCCTTGCTGTAACAGCGGAACTTTACAGCACAGATGTTCTTGGCTAAAATTTTACAAAACAGTGGTCAAGGCATCAAGGAAAAAAAATGCATTTCATATTGAACCTCGGATTTTTTATTTTCTTCTCAGGTAAATAGAAAAACACTTATATTCAAAATGCTTAAAGTGAGACACTTACGTTAATAAATATAATAACATATAATGAATACAAAATTGATTATTTTTAAAAAATACAAAATATGCAGGTGAATAAAAAAAAATGAATACCAAAGAACTATATGCGGTATATTGCATATATTTGCCCCCAGAAAGTCAAATTTTGAAAACTTTCTGAAATGTGCTGAATTCAATAAATTGTATGAGAAATATAAATTAACAAATTGACGCCACAAACTAGTCTGATTTTATATCCTTTTTCAGAAAGAGGACAAATTGGACAAAATTTCAACAATTTTAGCTTTAAATTTTATAGAGCTCAAGTTCAGGAACAATATTGACATATTTCATTAATATTATCATTCTACACATTATATCAAAATATTGATCCTGAACACACATGCGCTTGGTGACATTTACTCAAAATATCGACGAAATATGTACATTTTTCTGTAAAATTTAAAAAAAAAACTGAAATTTACGTCATGTTTGTGACGTCAATAGGTACATATGGCGTCATTACTTTTGAAAATATTCAGTGCTTTGAAGTCAGCATATACTCCCCCCGTTTAAGAACTTAATTAAATGTTTCTCCATCAAAGTTTGATTTTGGGGCATATATTGGTTATTACCGAATAAAGTTTTTATAATCTATTTTTTAACATATCGACAAACCATAAGATATTTTTCACATTTATCACGCACATGCATCGTACTTCCTGAAGTGGCAATAAATGAGATAATTTTAATGCAATATAATGGAGATGAGTGAAATCATATATATGTTCTGACTTTTGACCTACAGCTAATAATTTCTTTATTTGGTCAAAAATTCTAAGATAAAAAAAGCGTAAAGCAATATTCAAATCAATTTTACTAATAAAAAAGATAGTAAACAATGCTACTAGATTTTTTTGTATACATGTCAAAATATATTCACAGCAGATAGTGTTATTTAAATTCATGATTTACCATTACATCCACGAACATTCACACAAAATCTTTCTTTGAATACTCACGCAGCCATAATCACCGTGTTTTTTTTTTTTTTTTTACATCGAACTTAGTGTTATAATGTTGATCCAGAATGAATGACGATTATTTGCACACTTTACCTTTTAATAGGTCATCACAGGTTATTTTTGTTACTCTAAAATCGCATATTTTTGTGGTTTGAGGAAAAACTCTTGGTTAAATTCGTGGGGATTTGACTTCGTGGATGTAGAATTGCGTAGTAGCTTGTGGTGGACATGAATTCGTGGGTGTCTTCACGAAAATTTGTGATTTCAAAGTATATCATTGAAATCAAATAAACAGAAACTAAGAATCGTCAACCGGAATCACCACCGAACAATGTACATTCGTTCTTGCTACTTCATGGCTGTTTATTATTAAAAATGAGAGCAGACTTTTAAAGAAATGTACGATACAGTGGACCTTCAGATATCCCGATTCCAGATATCCGGATGATTCAGTATCCGGACGGTTTTTCGTCGGGACAGAATTTTTAAATGTTATTTTGTCCTGTTTAACTGGTTCATGTATCCGGACGCTTCACATATCCGGACAAATTGAATAGGAACCAAAGCGTCCGGATAAATGAGGCTCGACTGTACTTACTTTGTAAGTGAAATCTGCATAAAGTTTATATACATGATCACCTAGTATCTAAAGCACTTTCAGAGCAATAAATTTGAACGCTAATGCACTCATTACAGTCGGAGGTTATTTGCAAAATTTGTTGATTTATAATGCATAGATTTTCGCTCGAAATTAACGTTTTGTTCCACATATATAACTGGAATATTTTTTCCCGAAATCAATGACTTTGCAACTAGACTGACAGTCCATTCATAAACCTTTTACAAAAACGATGCTAGTTTATCTGTTAAAATATGGAAGCCAAGAAGTTACTAGATTATAACTACAAAAGGTTTATTTTATTATTATGCAACACTTTTGAACAAAACATTTTCTTTCATTTCAGTATGCAACGTAAAGGCAGGGGAATTTACAGGTATCAATTATGAAACAATTAGATATTTAACTAAAATATAACAGTTTGTAGGTAGCTTTGTTAATAAACTTGTTCACCATTTCTTACGTTCTTTATTTTGAAAATTAATACATGTATTGATCAATAAAACAATTTCATCTGATATGGTGATTGTGGTTAATCGCATTCATAATTTTATTATTGTCTTTTGATTGTTGAAATTTAAGGTCCAAATAAATATGACATAAATACAAAACAATCATGGTAATAATTTTATTTTTTGCTAGAGTACCTAGGATGCTTCCAGGATCAATCAAACCGAACCTTGGCTGGAAAGAATACAAACAAGAAATCTATGACTGTTGGATACTGCAAAAAATTTTGTACAAAATACAAGTTCTACGGTGTCCAGGTTGATAAATGTATTATAGAAAACAGCAATTTTATTGACATCTATAAACACTCATAAATATGACATACGTTGTAAATCATGTGTTGTCTTCTTTGTAGGATTCCACTTGGTGTTTCTGTGGAAATTTTTTTACTGAAAATGTGAGGCATCCAGAACGAGAATGTAACATGAAATGCAGCGGGAATAATAAGGAAATCTGTGGAGGAAATTGGCGAATGAACATCTACAGAAGTCCAGAGTACAACAATGGTTGGTAATGAGAGCAGACATAAATGCAGTCTTAATTCTCAAATTCATCATTTCATTATAATTTAGAAAACAAGAGGCCTATGGCCATATCGCTTAACTGAGCACTGTGGCTAGGAACAAGCAAAGCATGAAAAATAGGGCTGGGCAATAATATCGATATTTTAATATATTGCAATACAATGACAAAAAATATTGCATCGCAATACGATTTTGTAATATCGATATATTGGCAATATGCTTAGATTAAGGAATTTTGTCATTAAATGTAAAAATGGACTAATGAAAGTTTGTTATTAAGCCAAACATTACAACAGAAGTTGTTTTGTGGGAACATCTCAGAGCATAACTTTAATGAAATCAACAATTTTTTTGTCAGTGTTGGTTACTTATCATAGTTATATACATTCTGCATGTAAATTAAAGTAAATATAGTAAGAAAATGCCATTTAAATTACATTGAAAATATTGCAATACATATCGCAATACAGTTACAAATATCGCAATACATGTATATTGTAATACGAAATCTCGGGCCAATACCCAGCCCTAATGAAAAACAATTCAGTAAATGCATAAGTCGTCCAGACTACAAAAGGGAAGGGTATTTTGAACAAATTAAAATTAAATTTACGCAAGTTTGAATCTACACTATATGTAACTAAGGATGATGTCATATTTTGACTATAAGTGTGTCTTTTTCCATTTAAGTTTGAACTTTTATTGTGGTCCCACCCTATTCCATGGGCTATTGATTTTAACAAATGCACCTAAACTATACCTGAGAATGCTTCCATATAAACATGATCAATTATGGTTTTTGCTTTTCTTCAAAATATTCTTTTAAAAATAAATTTAAGCTTTGTAAAACTTTGTTCGTTCATTATGATCCGACTTTCCCCCTGGGGTCATGATTTGAAAAATCTTGAATCTTAACATGAGGATATTGCTATGTAAATTTTACTTATCATGGGTTTGCTGTTCCTAAGAAGATTTTTTTAAGGTTTTTCCTATATATTTCTATGTAAAATTTTGATCGACCATTGTGGCCCTGTCCTACCCCCGGGGTCATGATTTAAATAATTTTTAACCTTCACTACCCGAGAATTCTTCTATATGAATTTAACCAATCATGACTTTGCTGGTCTTAAAAATTTTTTTATCTAGATACTTTTTTTGCAAGCTTGGTTGAAATTGACTCAGTGGGTCCTGAGAAGTAGATGAAAATGTAAAATGTTAAGGATGGCAACGACGACAACCACGACAACGACAGACGATATTATCAATTTTTGATAAGAAAACCTTTAATAAACTAAACGTAGTATTGAGAAATCTTTTTATTTTCCATTTCCTATAGAGGGACTTTACTGAATGTTGTTATGTTAAAATCCGTTTCATTCAATATTGCAGATAACATAATGCAGAGCTCCCTTCTTTCTGGAACAGAGATCTATCTTATTTAGTAATGCACAAAAATTTTATCACAGAAAAAGCAAATAAAAGAAATCCTTTGCAAGTTAAATCACAGATAATTAACTTCAATTTAAAATGCATAATTATATGCAATAATCAAGTTGAAACAGTATTGATAATAGTCCGAAAAATCTGACGTTTTCCAGGCTTTTTTACGATTTTGATATTTTACATGCCAGGAAAACGTCAGAACCGGCGCCATTACGAAAACTGGAAATTTCGCCGTCTTCAACTGGAGTTGATTTTCGATACTTGTGAACCGAACTAAATGCCGAAATCAGAATTTATCAAAAGCACAATGCCTCTAGTACTCACCAATATCGATGAAAAGAAAATATTACTCTACATTTCGTAACAGGACATGCAAGATTTTAAAATGCACGAAATAAAGACAAATCTCGAGAGTGTGACAAAACCTTTTTCAACGGATTATTTATTTCATAAATGAACCATAAAAACTATATTGGTAAGTTCTTTAAGTATTGTACTATTGATAACCTTTGACTTTGAAATTTAATTCAGTTCGCAAGTATCTAAAATCTACCAGAGAATGCCGCCTCCGGTTGGAGGCGGCGATTTCCCAGTTTTCGTAATGGCGCCGGTTCTGACGTTTTCCTGGCATGTAAAATATCAAAATCGTAAAAAAGCCAGGAAAACGTCAGATTTTTCGGACTATATTGATAAATGTGGTGAAATTTCAATAGGTGCATATAGGAGGAAGTTTACCTGATGAGGTCCGGGATTTTGATGTTAATTTTAAAATGAAAATTGATCAGTCTTATCTATTTTTATTGTGGTGATTAAGTTAATTTACCTCAGAAAATTTACTTAGAGTCTTCTAGATCTGCATGTTAATATTTTAATATCAGCATTATGATGAATTAGTACTGCTCCAAATTAATTTCTCCGATAATTATATACAGTATATTTGTCAGATCTTTATTTTGTTTTGTGAGATAATCTTTTCAATTTATCAGATCTTTTCCTGACTTGAAAAATGTTTGAAAATTTACATGTCAATTTTTCAATGCCATGTTCTGCTTTCGATCGAAACATATATTTTTTAGTTGTCATAAGGATCTTTAAAGTGAACAAAGAGATTTGACTAGTGATCTTAGTTATCTGACATATCGATATCTGGAAAATAAATTTAATCTCTGACAAGTCGACACATTAAAGTAGTTAAGGAAACTCACATGTACGAGGGCTTGTACATGTAAACTACAAGTTAGGACTACAACAGAGCTCGTTGCAAAGTAATGTGTAGGTTTTTAATTAGAGTAAGCAATCTTGCCAAGAGTTTCAATTAATCTTCAATATGTTACCAGTAATAAGAAACTAAAGTAATGTACACTTCTCTGTCGTTAATCTTAAACTTGTGTTTTGTCGACCCGTGAGCCAAACTGTCTGCCTTAGGCCTAACAGCCTTACGCAAACAGTATGGTTCTTGGGTCCGACAAAGAGCATATTGCCCTCGAACCCAGTCAATAAATGTATAATATTTTACAGTTCTAGACATTAGATATAAACTTATAAACATGCATATAAAAAGAAATCTGGCGTGAATATGCCACCATACAAAATAAAGTCTTTAATAAATAATCGTAGATAAATTAATGTTAACATATTTTTGTTAGAATATCTGGGATGTTTCCAGGACCAGACAAGCCGGACCTTGGCCGACAAGTATATAAACAAGAAATCCATGACTGTCGAATACTGCAGGAAGTTCTGTACACAATTTCAGTTCTATGGTGTCCAGGTTCACAAATATATTACAAAAATTGAATTGGACTTACTTTCATATCAAAAACTCTCATTAGATATAACATACAATGTAAATGTAGTCAAATTTGTACCTTTTTTGTAGTATTCTACTTGGTGTTTCTGTGGAAACCGTCTTACCAAGAATGTTAAAAAACCTGAGGGAGAATGTCACATGAAATGCAAAGGAAATCAGAGGCAAATTTGTGGTGGAAGTTGGAGAATGAACATATTTAGAAAGCCAGAGTATGACAAAGGTTGGTGACAAGATCGTCCACGTATGTAAGTCTATTTCTTAAGAATTAACCACAAAGCAATATAATATTGTAAACTGAGAAGTTTATGGTTTGGACTCGCAAAGAAAGTATAGACTATATTTGCCTCAATTTTCCCCTTCCCGCTGGGTACTACATTCTAAAACCTTATGGATGTTTGAATTAAAATAATTATTTCCACAGATGTTCCTTTTGTAAAGTTTTCATCTTTCTAGAACGAAAACTTGTTATATACAAGTATGTTAGCCCTGATGAAATTCTTTCAATAAAAACAAAGGGAATCATAACGATATATCCCTGAAAATGAAAAATACAGATAATTTCGTAATTTTACTGCATGCATTAAGGAATTGTAATATTAAAAGAGCAGAAAACTTTGTTGGTGAGCTTACCATTTTCATGTTATTTTAAAAATGATATGCTAAATAATGTATTACCAAAATCGCTTACATGTGTTAATTTCGATTAAATAAAACTTTTTTTGCATGCTCATCTTAAATTCAAATCAATCGATGTATGTAAATAATCAGATATTGTATTAAAAATGATAATTTTTTGAGATTAGATTATCTGGGATGCTTCCAGGACCAGTCGAGCCGAACATTTACAGGAAAGCGTACACACAGCAAATCAATGACTGTCGAATACTGCAGAAAGTTTTGTACTAAATTCCAATTCTACGGTGTTCAGGTTCATAAAAGTACATTTATTGACTACAGCTTATTACATGATAATGAAATACATTGAGACAACGAATAGTATACATGCTCAAAAGTCAGTAAAACAATACACTGTACAAAATAGGTGTATATAAAACTCGGAAATCCGAAAAATCGGATATTGGATCAGGTGCTTAGGAGGAGTGAAAAATTCGTCGTCAATTTAGTTTATTAATAATGGTCTAACAATTAGTATGAAAAACGTCAGTCATAATTTGACGTAAGAATAAATTGTATTTGCTGTCAGGATCATTGTATCGAGCAAAGAACATACCAAATGATGACTTTAAACTAGACTGCTAATATTTTTGTTTCATCAACTTCTTTGTCAATAATTTACCCCGTTTTAGAAATTGAACATACGTAGAGCATGTTATTGTGCATTAAATTAACTGAGATATATAAACTCCCTATGCAGGTGATGAAGGTATATTGCTGCACAAGTAAGGGAAGCTGACGATTGAAAAGTCATCACGTTAATCATAGGGCTTGGTTGTTAAATATAACTTAATCATATGGTTTCTTCTTTTTAGTATTCCATGCATTGCTTCTGTGGAAACTTTTTTACCAAAAATGTGAGGCATCCAGAAAGAGAATGTAATATGAAATGCAGCGGAAATAATATACAAATATGTGGTGGAGGTTATAGAATGAACATCTATAGAAATCCAGAGTACAGCGAAGGTTTGTAACAAGTGCAATCAAGTAGGACATTGAATCTAGGGACATACAGAGGTGCTGAACTGTTTTATTCATAACAGTCATGTTGGTAATCCAGAAAAATTGAAACGTGCCTTTTTTGGCATTCAAACATTTGGCTACAAAGCAGAAAATGAACAAAAGAATCCTCAGCATATGAATTAACATACTATTTTCCTCTAGTTTTATTGATTATTTATACTCACATTGTAGCAATACCTAAAATATCAATTTTATTCAAAGAGCAAGGAAGCTTCTTTGTCGATGCGGTCTTGGTTGTTTTTTATTCATCTTTGATGTTATCATTTTCAAAAATATATATTGTTCAATTTTGAACATTTACTGTACTTTTGCATATTGAACTAAAAATAAAGTCAGAGGAATAACAAAAGATATGTTGAAATATTATTGGACTTTCCTTCTAGAATATCTAGGATGCTTCAAGGATCACTCAAGCCGAACCTTGGCTGGGAAGTATACAAACAACAAATCCATGACTGTGGAATACTGTAAGAAGTTTTGTACGAAATTCCAGTTCTACGGTGTCCAGGTTCATAAATCTATTACAATAAAGAGATATTTCACCGACGTTAACAGACATTTATTAAATACGATCTATTCATATTGTTTCTGATGTTGTAGTATTCTAGTTGGTGTTTCTGTGGAAACTCTCTTACCGAAAATGTTACGAAACCAGAAAGGGAATGCCTTCTGGAATGCAGCGGGGATAAGAAGCAATTTTGTGGTGGAAGTTTAAGAATGAACATCTACAGAAATCTACAGCTTAAAAATGGTTTGTATATAAGTAACTAGAGTGGTCATATATGATATATATGGCAATCCAAAAGAAAATGAATATACGTCATGTGTGTCTACTTCAGATTCTCAGGGTTGGTATAAAACCAATAGGTCGACGAAATCGAGATGCGCTTATGATATATCCTGGGCATAGGCGTCGGATTTAGCACGCAGCCTTGGCGTTGCGGTTTAAGATTTAGGAGCAATCCATTCCAAAGTAACTATAAGTGTTACCTGGACCATGGTTGCATGGATGATGCACTTACGGTTGGATACTACTGCAGTTGCTACAACGTTATTGATGACAAATCAACTGCGCAGAATCCTTCATATAACGTGCGTAATCCTTTGTGTAACGCGCGTGTATCAGACTCAGTCGTTCGCAGTTTTAATCGCGCGTGATCGGGCGTTTAGAAACGTGTCAATCTTCTTGTTATAAGTTTTTATCGGAATGTTATTTGTTAAACATGCATTTTGTATGAATCTCTGTTGTTGTTTTTTTTTTATTTTAACCAAAATTAAATAAATGAAGCGCAATTTACAAAATTAAATGCAGAGCAAAATAATTACCGCTTGTGGACAAGCAATGCCGTGAATTGTACAATATTCTGTTAATTCTCGTCAAAAAGCGTGACATATTGTGATAAACTGTACTTAGATGTTTAACGATATTTTTCTCTGATGTTAATAATATTTACTTCTAATTGTGATCCAGCACATATGACGTCTTTATGGACAAATATTTTAAGACCTGCTTTGGATTTGGAATCTGACTAACATTTAAAGGATTAAAATACCATTTAAACAAGCCGATATTTCATTAAACTTCAACATGTCAACAACGAAATGAACACAGTTAATAAAATGAATATACTAAATTTTATCATAAAAGAACCAGACATGTTTTGCAACATATTACAAAAGTTAAACCCACACCTTGTTCATCGACTACTGCTTCCAAACTATTAATTATAAAACAAAAAACTCTACTGGACATAGATTGACTATGAACATTTTTTTTTCACATCATATATTTGTTTTAAGGATTTTTGGATATTCCCAATAATCAAAATGTGAGAGGCAAATCACGGACGCCGTGGAAAAGGAAAACCCAAGGCCACATTTTAGGACACAATAAAGCGTGACACGAAGGCAAAGGATGCAAATGAACTAGCTTCCCTAATTGCCGATTGGAAAAACTGGCCCTGTCGTTGGTCGTCTAAGGACGACCGAGTGAAGTGTGAAGTAAATAATCAAAATAAAGAATGACTGCACTTAAGTACGTCATTTGGAACCTTTTCGGCTATCCATTTTAAGCTTAAAATTACAATATATCGGTAAATTAATATATGATTAATGTGCAAGCATATGGTTTTGATATCTATCTCTAAAAATTTTTGTCATACATATTTCTATAATTACAGAAAATGTAATTGAAAAGAACATGTAAAAGCCTTAAATTCCGGAAATTTGAACGGGACCACTTTTGAATCTAAGGTATCCGCAAATAGGCGGAGACATTTAAACCGCGTGGTTGTGGAATGTAAACATTAGCACATATGATTTTTTTCGAAATATGAATTGAAATGGAGAAGAGAGAGAGAGATCGTGTTGATTTTATAGTGCACAATTATTAAATGATTCTAATGTTAAGGGATGGGGTAGATGTATCGCTCTGCTGACCATAATACAGAGGCGACATAAGCCTATACATGTACTTACTGATGACACTGTCAACACCAGAATTCTTTCAAAACACCCCTAATGAAAAGCATTTAGTTAAATAAGAGAAATATTATCTTCAAACCCTATTAAAATTTGCGCAAAAATCTCCCATAGTTTGAAGTTGGAAGTACGATAGATAATGTCACAACAGAGACTAAAACACAATGAATTTTCAATGAAAGCGTTAGCGTATCGAACAGCAGAAGGTCACGTGAGAAAGGTGATTATAATATCAATCGTTGATGCTCGGTGACCGGTTAATTTAGTAGCTATCTCGACCCTATTTTGAGGACATTTTTTTAAAAATTAGATATGAGCCGCAACTTGGCCAACATTGTCCTTTGGATATGTTTTAGTTTAAGTTAAAATACACATTCTGTGCAAATAAGAAAAATGGCCAAGTTGCGGCTCGATGTAAACAAAGTCATTGAAAACTGGTATGCATATGAATAACAATAGAAATGGGACAGAACTGTTAGACCCCCGTCTCAAAAGCTAGTGTCGCTCGGCATTATTTAATACTTTCGTGTAATATAATATACCAAAACCTGCTATTGAGACATTGTTTAATACCTATAAAACATAAATTTAATGAATTTTGGAATTTTATTTTGCGCAAAACATCGGGATCCAACTGTCATAGCTTAAGTGCAGTCATTCTTTGAATAACAATGTATGTAATGATATCCTAAATGTTTAAAGGATAAGAATCCATATCGACAAAAATATTAAGCGGGTTATCGTGAATGTTCTTACAAGCGTCTTTCTTTACTCTTCACCCCTGAAATACTAAAACGAGAGAAGAAACAACTTCATGATAGTCGTACAACACAGTATGGTGGGAAAATGGTGTATTTTAGATATGGATACTTAACAAGAGGCCCACAGGCCTATTAGATGTAGGTCACCTGACTATCATGTAACAACTTCCCAAGAATTGAATTTGGTTCTTTATTTAAACCAGAGGCCATGAAGTTCACAATTTTGAAAGAGGCGCCATTGCTTATCATAATTATACACTTAGCATGCTTTCTCTGTTTATTTTATACCCAGAGGTAGATCAGAGTAAGAAAGAGAAATTGCATTTCCACTTCATAACCAGTTGTTCATCCCATCCCACAGGCACCTCTTACCCTGGAGCCACAAATTTCAAAATTCTGGAACATTTTATTTCATCATAAATGGATGAATAATACCAAATAGCAGATTTCAAAGCATTTATTTATTTTCAGACTTAACCCCCCCCCCACCACCCATCCCCGATACTCCTGACCCAGGGGGCATAAAAATAACCATTATGACGTGAACGTAAGAGATAAAAATTTCCAAAAATCTATATTTAAAGATTGATTTGAGGTCGTAGAATGGAATTGACACATACAGGAGCTTAATTTTGACAAAATATTATCAATTCTGTATGGTATCAATATCTACGTATTTGTCACTGGAGTTAAATACCAAACCCGTGACAGCATAACTGTTGATCAGTATAAGCAAAGTGAAAGTGAAACGTAACGAGAATTCATGTAAACAAACACAAGAAATCGGAGTTTAAAAGCATATAGCATGAATATCATGTGTGATTCATGTAGGAATAAATTAAAGCTTATGAATAAGGTGTGCTTATATATAATACATTTGACAATAATTAGGGTTCTCTAGGGATTGTAGCTGTTAATTGTAAGTATTGCACTAATATTCCAGAAAAAATTCTAAAGGCTTGTTTCTTTTCGGGTGCCTATATTTCCTCAAAGTGACTGAAACTACGCATTTTCATTGTTCATGCTGGCTATTCTAATCAAATTATTGAAAGAACTGAAAGCCGGACTTTATTTGCTCGAGTACTAGTATATTGTCTGATCCCAAATTAGTACATTTTTTTCCTTTTGGCCATTGATTTTTTACAGGTAGAGTTTGCATGATTATGATTTTAAACAATATCCCATATACCAGTAAGTTCAACAGTTCAGAACCCATGATATGTTATGATTTTAAAATTCAATAATTAATATTTCCAAGTAATTCTCCTATATCTTCTATTCAATAAGAATTTTTTTCACTTAATTTAAAAATACAGTGTTCGAATAGTTAAAATAATGAACGTGTGTATTTTATAGACATTCTTTTAGTTTCAAAGAAACGGTACTTTTATTGCCAACTACATGTAGAAACACTGATACATGTAGATTGTTAAGCGACCTTACGCTTGTTACTCTTAAAATTCCAATTCACTATACTTTTTATTTGCTAAACGTCAAAACAGAATATAACCACTAAAATAGCATCGACGAAAACAATATGAAACATGAAACTATTCAACAATTACAACATTTCGAAAAGTCAGCTCTATTGAAAATAGTTCCTTTATAATATGCTTTCAGCAGGGTGTGTGCACAAATTGTTATATCACGATTATCCCAATAAAGCAAATATTTAATTTTAATTCTGAAGCAAAAAAATATTGATCATTTCTTTTTCCAACGACTGGGATGTTAAAAATATTTGTTTGAATATCGTCTCGCAAAAGGACTATTTTGTATATTGGAAGCGTCTGCTTTGACGCTGTTTGGTTTTTGTTTACTGTGCTATTTAAAGAAAGACACTCGATCATAATGCCTACAGCCACCAGGCTAAAAATGATAGTAAAAGGAGAGCTGCAGATGAAAATATGCACAACATAAAGACTTATCAGGCTTTATCATGCGTTCCAATATCTGAAAGGATTTTTTAAGGTTTTGAAATACAATATAGCAATAGTAATTCAAGTTCATTTTGATTGCTGGGAATATTAAGATCCGACCTTAATTCAAAAAAAAAAAATCAGAAGTTGGTTACTTGGAAATGTTCACAAGAATGTCTACTTTTTCCAAAAGTTCAGTTTGATTGCTGGGAATATTAAGATTCAATCTTAAGTAAAAAAAAATCAAAAGTTGGTTATTGAAAATGTTCACAAGAATGTCTGATTTTTTCCAAAATAATATATATCTACCAATTATGAATTTTAACTCATCATGAACTTAATCATATTATAAAGGGTATATTATTGAATCTCAAAAATATTTTCAGTACAATTGTGAATCAAAGTATCCCTTATATTTAAATTGTAGCAGGAAAAAAAATTGATTACATTTTTAATTTTGAGGCTTGTTAAATCAGATGTTAAATTAAATACATGTAATAATACTTTCTGGCTGATTGGATATCCTTTAAAATAAATAATTTAACGAGTGGTTTTGAAGAATTTGACAAATTGAGGAATAACTGTGTGTGAATAATCTCTAGAGAGTAGAGACTCTATTATTAAATTGTAAACTCAGCATAAAGTTAAATGTAAATACAATTGAAAAATAAACAACTTTTGCATGTTCTGCTAGAATACCTGGGCTGCTATCAGGACCAGTCGAGCCGAGCCTTGCCCAATAAGTCTACAAACTACAAAGCCATGACTGTTGAATACTGCAGGAAGTTTTGTACGAAATACCGGTTTTATGGTCTCCAGGTCAATAAATGTATTACTGAAAATAAATAATTGATTGACACAGACACTCATCAAATATGACGTAATCATATAATGTCTTCTTTGTAGAGTTCTAGTCATTGTTTCTGTGGAAACCGTATGACCACAAAAGTTAAAAAATCTGAAGGAGATTGCAACATGAAATGTAACGGAAATAGGAAACAAATTTGCGGTGGAAGTTGGAAAAATAGCATTTATAGAAAGCCAACTACAAACTAGATTGGTAATGCACTCCTTTGTAGTTTCTTTTTTCAAATGATCATAAAACATTTTATAGTTGTTTTTCTTGATTTTTTATATATGTTTTAGCACATGCGTCTTCCCAAAACGAGTTAAAAGGGTATATAAGAATAACATTGACCGTTTACCTATCCGTCTATTGTTGTCTGTCCATGCATTAAAATCCACTTCTCACGTAACTCTTCTCTTTGAAGATTCTTTTATTTTGTAGAACTTTAGAGCTGCATATTACACTGAGAGCGGCATTTTCTATGCTCAAATTCTCATTCCCGTGCCTCTTCATTTACCGGGGAAAGAGCTTACAATTAGTGAATTTCATACTACCAAAAAATTATCATTGTGCCGCTAAGAATCGATGCGGGTACCCTCAGCGTATTCAGACACTCATCTGACTACGTTATAGAAGCTATTAATGGATGACGGATCTAAATAATAATAAATGCATGTAAAACTCTTCACTCTCTCTCTCTTTCTCTCTCTCTTTAAAAAAAACTAAAAATAACTAATATGCTAAAGATAGATTGACTTCACTGTATACTGACTATATATATTACAATATATCCATTCTTTTTGTGCAAAGATCTATTTTTCGCTTTCTTGTGATAATTTTTAAGTAGTAAAATATAAAATACGCTGAAATTATGTCAGCTATTTTATAATATTTAAAAATCATTGCCATTTGAAAAATTATTTTTCTTCAATAATAGACAGGCAGACAGACATAAACACTTTCTTTATTTCCTCTGCAAAATTTCCAACACTAAAAACAGGATATACTGCATATATTCTAATTATATACTGAAAGGAAAAAGAAACGCAGGGTAAACATTTTAGGTGAATTAAATTTATATTTTTCACTATATATTTTTCAGTATTCCTATCTAACTTTTAAACTATCTTTCAAAACGATATAACAAAAATCCCATTTGATTTTGTTTAATAATTAATGAGTTAATGAAGCTCATATGACGATACCCCCCAAAAGTGAAAATCGAAAACTCTCATTGTCTTCAATGTCTCTCCCGTGCATCTGTCATGGCCCTTATTTCTCCTTTGTATGGAATTCATCCGAGTGTTTATCTTTCAATCCCTGGCTATATTGGGCATGGATAACCATGTCAAAAAATTAGTCATACGACGCGCGCATGCGCCAGTGAAAGGAACAAATCAGTAAGTTCACTGGCTCAAAAAACCAAATTGCGGAATTGCTTTCTTTCAGTTTTCGTGTGAACGTGATGATTATGATAGTCTACTGTATAAAAGGGGGTTTTGGGGGTAGTAAGGTGGCGATTTAAGAGATGACAGGACGAATAACCCGCTCGTAACATGACTCTGTTTCGCGTTAACGTCATCGTCACGATTGATTAAAGATAGTTCCAGGCCTTCTCTGACAACGGGTTACAAGTTTTATGGGAGAAAATTTACAAGAAACTGCTTAGTTACCCGTTGTTGCCTTTTTCATTAAATGGGCAATTCGAAAATAGACTCCATCGAACTTCCGTAAACTGCACCAAGATTGCAAGAAGTTCAAAGAAGAACTTTAGATATTGAAAAACAATGTGCATACCTCAGTTGCATCAAATAGTGCAACAAGATTTGTTGACAAACTCGTCGTCATCAAATTGCACGTGTTTTGGACTTTTTAGCGTTTTCCCTATGTGACGTCATAATTTTTACGGTTGAGTAATTCTGAACACTAATTTCTGTGCATAGTAACTAAGTTTCTCATC
Source organism: Saccostrea cuccullata (assembly GCF_032062105.1). NCBI lineage: Eukaryota > Metazoa > Mollusca > Bivalvia > Ostreida > Ostreidae > Saccostrea > Saccostrea cuccullata. Next base: position 32,090 of record NW_026934369.1, read on the forward strand.
TGACCAATTTTCGTAATTTTCGGTCAAGCGGTCAAAAATTTTTCGAATATTAAGCTACCCTGCGTTTCTTTTTCCTTTCAATATATTTTAACATACAATAATTAAAACACTAAAAACTGTGGATCCGGAGTTATAAGCATGCTATTGTATTCCTATCGTTTCAATCCTCAAAAGCAATGGGACTCAGTTTTACGGGGACTAAGCTCCATTACTTTTAAAAGAATTGATCACAATTCGTACATTACCACGAACGTCGCGTCTTGGAGATAACTTTTTGATTGGAAAACAACGAAAGTCCTTACATGTTATAAAGAATGTGCTTACATACTACAGTACCGACCGAACACAACCTAACAGAAAGCACCTGGAACGCACCCCGGGTTTGCTCTCTGGGTCCGCTTCGGGTTCATCTAGGGCTGACCCCGGACGAACCCGTAGCCAACCCGAAGAGGACCCGGAGAGCGAACTCCGAATTCAGCAGCGGTCCCAGAAAGCGAAAGCGCATCCGGTATTTATTTACAAAGCTGTTAATCAGGATAAGCTATAAATCAATCAGCGCGTCGACCAATCAAAATGGCATATTGATCTGTCGATTGGGATAACAGATCGAATGTGTGATGTTAATCGTTATAAATCCAAACATTGTATATACAAGCAAAGCGTGTGTAAATCTATTATGATAATTGAATACTATTTTATATAAATTTATTTTGATTCTCCGGGCTGTATGCTATATTTATTGTTTTTAATTTCATTATTGAAGTAATTAATGAATTATATATTTTAATTTTCCAGGTAGAATTTTTCATAAATATTTACCTTTTTTTAAATACCAGTCCAGTGTTAAAGATAAATTGAGTGAATATATCAGTCAATTCGTAAAAGAAAATAGAAGATAATTATTGGCACTATCATTTTTACTGAAAAAAGGGGAGAAAAGAAAAATCACTGGTCTTTGACAAATTGTAAAATTTCATTACCTCAAGATACATTTACGAGCGTACATGTACGTGCCCATTATTTAATTAGTTTATTTCCATTGTCTCAATTTTTATTTGTTCCTTTCAAATTAATATTATAATAAATTGACATCAAAATCATTGATCCTAATTAAACATGAAAAAAAAATCAATGTTCCTGTACATCATCCTGTATATTATTTGAAAAAAAAAGCGAGTAATTAAGATCTGATATAATCTATATTTTAGAAAATGTCCGGTAAATATTCTTACGAACTTTCAATGTGTTACTACACTAAATGAAATCTAAATGTATTATTTGTACAATAGGTTAATTTATAGATATCATAATTTACGTGTTTATCAAAAATTTTAACTACGATTTAGCAAAACATAAGGAATAACTAATATAATTTTAACTATATTACGCATGAATTTGAAAGGTATTTTGTTTAGATGCTTTCGTCAGTTTCATTTGTACAGTACACCATTCGATTCATTGAAAATCAGTTGAATACTTATTCTTCCTCTTCTGTTTTTGTTTTCGCGTTATAAATAAAGAAAAATCAATGCCTAATAGCCCGCTGTTAAATAACTTGGAATTTGAAAATTTACCAATGTTTTCTATGATGTAACTGTATTACATGTATAGTGTACATATATCGATCGCCACCAAAACAACAGTGATCGATTCCACAATTCCATTACTATATTGGAAAATACAAGGGGCGGGGCTTAATGGCGGCAAGATTAAAGTGGGGTCCGCTTCACGCATCAATGAGTAAAGTGATACCAGAAAGACCCTAGTTTACTATAGTTAACTAATTAAATCAAAGTTCCAAAGTTTTGACCATAGTAAATCAAAGTTCCAAAGTTTACACTATAGTAAATCAAAGTTCCAAAGGATTTTATCATAATAAATCAATGTTTCAAAGTTTTTACTGTAGTAAATCAAAGTTCCAAAGTTTTCGTCTTAGTAAATCAAAGTTCCAAAGTTTATACCACAGATATTCACAAATTTCCAAAGTTTTTACTATAATAAATCAAAGTTCCAAATTTTTACTATAGTGAATCAAAGTTCCTAAGTTTTTACTGTACTGAATCAAAGTTTTAAAAGTTAATATTTAATTACTTAAATAACTTATATTTTGATTATTTCTTTTTTATTATTTACCTTTTTTTAAAGGGATTGATATTTGGTTTGTTGGGACTGGTTTTTGTTGTTCATCTTAATTTAAATATGCAAAGAAACTGATGTAAATGCATTATTTACATTAAACAGTAAATTAAAAAATGTTGTTTGAAGGTAATGAAGGAAATATTTTTTTGCAAATTTTATCTTATAGTAATTTTTTTCTCCAAGCTTTTATAAATCTTAACCTTGTAATTTCATGAAATGTACAGAATGGGAAGCAAAAACATAATTCCACGGGTTTTATAGTACTCCATCAAGGTTCGAAAGTTTTCACTATAGTAAATCAACGTACCAAAGACTTTAACCATAGTAAATTAAAGTTCCAAAGTTTTCACCATGATAGTAAATCAAAGTTTTAAAGTTATCACTTTAGTAAATCAAAGTTCCAAATTTTTCAACAAAGTAAATCAAAGTTTAAAAGTTTTTACTATAGTAAATCAAAGTTCTAAAGTTTTCACCATAGTAAATCAAAGTTCCTAAGTTTTAACTTTGGTACTATAGTTAACTATAGTTTACTATAGTATGTTTTGTTAGGAAACGCCGGGTTCGCTCTAATGGACCCAGAGCTGACCTTGAGCAAACGCAAAGCAGACCAAAGGCGCACCAAAAAAGCGGTTCAATATTTCAGAAAGCGATCCCGAAGTGGACCTCGAGCGAACCCGTGAAGCGAACTCGGGGTCCGCTTCGGGTTCGCTCTGCTGTTAGGTTGTGTCCAGTCCGTACATTGATCATGTTTATGGTCACTTTAAAAAATGTGCACAACTTTTTACTGACCGTATCCTCTAAAACATAATTAAGAAGCTCATACAAATTTGCAATTCGGCATCTTAACAAATAAATGTTAAAATATTGGGAAGTTGGCAGTAACACAGATATGGTGAAGGTAATAAAATGTTTGCATTTTTGAATAAATTTAGAAAACACTTACATTTAATTTTGATTTCTATTTGAAGGTTTTGGGGAAAATTTGAATACGCCTGTCAGGACAATCAACACCTCAAATGTGTGACTTTTTCCTTGTCTGATTTTCTTTACAAATAAAAGTATGAAGTAAAACACGTCAGCAAGTTTGTTTGGTTTGTTTCTTTATTTGTTTAGATAAATCGTTCGAATATCTTAACATTTGAAAATTGACTTGGAGGTACATGTAGGTGGGAGGACAATACTATTGTTTGCACTTCTTTGATATATATTTATGGTAGTTCAAATTCATTTTGGTTCTTTGGGATATTAAAATATTTAAAACTGACATATAATTTTGAAGAATCTCTTCCTTTGAAATGGATCAATGAATATAAGTTGGATTACCACTTGCAGAATTAAAACCTAGTTCGTTCTTCTAACATACAATTTATATAATGATCCTTACAAACAAAGACAATGCCGTTACCTGCTTTGTCAGCAGGAATCAGTACGTATTGACCATGTGATCCATCTAATTTTTTTTTCACTCCTCTTAACGAGGCCGAATCTAATTCAAGTGTACATGACTTTGCGCAACTTTGTCATTTCATGCAGTCATTTGACCAACAGTACACCTTTGCCAAATATCTTGATTTTAATACAAATTAAACATTATCTGTAACACTTACTTGTCTGAAAAGGTGATTTTACGACAATAATTAGGAAAAAACGCTGAAATGGCTCTAACGACGTCAAAATTTTCCGATTTTGTGAGAAATGGATGACGCTGAAGAATGACGAATGACTCGCTTGTATATGTTCAAGACGTCCATGGATATTATACTAAAATTGATGACAGAGCATCCAAACAAACATATTAACAATCTAAACATTGCTTTTTTTTTTACCGAAAATCATATACGCCGATAATCCATCTGCACTGACCTGTATTTATACCGTAATATGGCAGTTTTAGAGGTATTGAGCTTTAAAAAAAATAAACTTAGTATTTAATTCCTAGACCAACATAGATGGTCAACTTTTTTAAAAATTTCATAATTTGGTGACTTTTTGCTATAACTTTCATCTTTTTGAATAAAAAAGAAATCGCTAGGGCAAAAATGACAAAAATACGGTGAAAAAATGTGATAATCTGGCGCTTTTCCAACAAATTCCCATAGGGTCCAATAGTAAAATTTGACAACTTCTGAGGTGTCCCCCTAAGAAATCGGGATGGTAAACGTTCGATTTTTAAATCTTAAAACAATAAATATAACAGTAAAAATTAACAATCCAAAAATTATCAAAATCCCTAGGGCAGAAATAATTAGACTCGGCCTCGTTAATATTAAGCACTAGAAAACCAGCCAAACTGTATATCCTATGATTATTTGATTGATTGTATATTGTTTAACGTCTCTCTCGAGAATTTTTCACTCATATGGAGACGTCACCGTATGCCGGTGAAGGGCTTCAAATTTTGACCTTTACTCGGCACTCAGGGCCATTGAGCAGTGAGGGATCTTTATCGTGCCAAAGCCTGCTGCTGACACGGGGCCTCGGTTTTTAAGGTCTCATCCGAAGGACCCGCAACTTTCACTTCAAAGTGCCGAGTGCATGGCGAAGGAACAGTTGCTACCCATTTTCCATCGACTTAGGTCAGTCGCAGCCGAGATACAAACTCATGGAGCGAGCGCTCTTCCGACTGGGTTACCGTGAACGGTGTATATCCTGTGTCGGATTAAGAATTGTTTTGATAAAGCGCTTAAAATGACCAAATACACGAACAATTTCAGAATTCAACAAGCAGTTGTGAAAATGTGTTAATTTTCTAATAAGATAACACAGACTTACGAACGAAAACAGTTTGTGATCAACTTAATCATGCAATTTGCTTTCAGTTTCTAGAAGAATATAAATCAATTAAAGCTGACATGAACTCTTAAAAAGGCATCATTTTTCACCTTTGTACGACTTACTACATTCCTGTAAGCCCTTGTCCGCCATATTTCGTCGATTCCGCCATATTTAATCGAAAATTTTTGACCACCTGTACCTGTACCCTATAAAGCCTGGTACATTTGATTCACTTGAGTGATTTTCTAGCCTGGCTGTCGACATGTACACATCTCCGAGAGCATAGTTTTCATAAATCCATAAACTGACCAAATGCATGTTTTAAAAGTAAAAATCCAACAAAAACTTGAACTATGCTTAGAAGTTAATTATTTTTGAATGCATTTGCTGCAATATAGAAAAAAAACAACACGGAATACATTCATGTACAGCGAAAACCGTTTGGATATGCACACATGCAGGTCGAGAATACGCATCGAACGCAGTAATAAAACAATCAATCTGAGTTGGAGTTAATAAAGTTAGTTAAAAGTTTTTTGCATTTATTTGATGATGAAGTTTGTGATCTATTATTATTGGGTCATCAACTCTGAAGTCTCATTTGAGACTGAGGCTCTCAATGGGGAAAAATTATAAAGTTAAACGAGACTTACCTGGAAGGTGAAGTTTGACTGTAATTTTTCCTCCATTGAGAGACGTAGGGATCAAATGCCCAACCCTATGAATTTTCTGAATCCCGCCCTATTATTTTGTGTATAACTTGATGCCCCAATATTTACTACTACTCCTCTGAATTATGATTACGTGACCTTGAACTTCATCTCATTTGATCCCTACGTCTCTCAATGGAGGAAAAATTACAGTCAAACTTCACCTTCCAGGTAAGTCTCGTTTAACTTTATAATTTACCCGCATACTGCCATCGTAACAGGGATGTGCACATGTGGAAAGAAATGTCCTATTTTACTTTTATTGAAATATGCATCTCAGAAGTCATGTAATCCAGTGCTAACTCAACAGTAAAAAATGTCACCACATAGCACTTGGACGCACTAGGTCCACGGCGATCAGTTTATTTGGTCAAGGGAAATTTCAAAAGGTGGAAAGCTCACTGGTATTTCATTTGATTTAAAGAAATGCAAACATTTTTTCAAAAAACAAAATTTGTAATCATGGCTTAACTACATCAAATTTATTTCATAGCATACATCATTACGAATCTTTCATCCTTTGACGAGATTTTCCTGTGAAAGGGGGGGGGGTGAAAAATGCATAACACTCTCCTAAAAAATAATTTAAACAAACATTTGAAAAAGACCGGATTTTATTACGATCAATTTTTTTTAAATAAATACCGTGTACTGGCTTTATTTTTTGTCCCCCGCTTTCGCGAAAGCGAGGGGACATTAAATCTCATTCGTCTGTCCGTCTGTCTGTCCGTCTGTCCGTCAGTCTGTCCGTCACAAAAACTTTAACCTTGCCCATAACTTTTGATTTAGTGGAGCTATGATTTTCATATTTCATATGTGTATTCCTTGTGATAAGACCTTTCTTTGGGTACCACCAAATTTGACCTTTTGACCTTGACCTTGGAGTTTGACCAACTTTTACTCAAAAATTCCAAACTTTTACTTTGGCCATAACTTTTGAATGGTAGGTACTAGGACTTTTATATTTCAAATATTTATTCTTTGGGACAAGACCTTTCATTGGATACCAACAACATTGACCTATTGACCTTGACCTTGGAAATTTACGTACTTATGAAAAAACTTTAACCTTGACCATAATTTTTGAACAGTAAAGGCTATGCCTTTTATACTTCAAATAAGTTATTCTTGTAAAAAGACCTTTCATTGGATACCAAGAACTTTGACCTTTTGACCTTGACCTTGGAGTTTTAATTACTTTTTAAGAATTATAACCTTGGTCACAACTTTTGAACAGTAGATACAATGACTTTTATATTTCACATATATATTCTTTGTGGCAAGACCTTTCATTGGATACCAACAATTTTGACCTTTTAACCTTGACCTTGGAAATTTACGTACTTCTGAAAAACTTTAACCTTGACCATAACTTTTAAACGGTAAGGGCTAGGGCTTTCGTACTTCACGTATGTAATTCTTGTGAGAAGAACTTTCATTGCATACCAAGAACTTTGACCCTTTGACCTTGACCTTGGTGTTTAAACTTCTTTCTAAAAACTTTAACCTTGGTCACAACTTTTGAACGGTAGAAACTAGGACTATTATATTTTAAATATTTATATTCTTTGTGGCAAGACCTTACATATGATACCAATAACTTTGACCTTTTGACCTTGACCCTAAAAAAATAATATTTCGCCCACAAAGACACTGAAAGCGGGGGACCACAATTCTTTGAATTTGCTTGTTTAAAACATAGACCTAATATAACTTGATTTAAAGTTATTTATAATTTTTACACAATAAAGGAGTTGATTCTGTGGTATATGAATGATCAAAATAGAATTAATTGGTGGATCCAGAGGGGGCGAGTTCTAGATCTGGGGGTTGGAACCCTCCTTTATTTTTGTACAGAGAGAGAGAGAGAGAGAGAGAGAGAGAATTCTTTTCTGTAATATAGATATATATACATGGAATAATTTGAAGTAATAAAAAAAAAACACTATCCTTTCTACTCGCTAGATCTGTAGATTTTCGCGGGTTTGCTTTCCTCCGTACGAAAGCCTATTAGGATCAATCTACAAAGAAAAAAATTTAAAAGGTGTTATAACGCCTTTTGAAAAAACGTGATAACGCGAAAAAAGGCGTTATAACGCCTTTTGAAAAGGCGTTATTACGCCTTTCCATTCCAAAAGGCGTTATTACGCCTTTTTAAAAGGCGTTATAACGCCTTTCTTAAAGGCGTAATAATTACGTCTTTCCATTCCAAAAGGCGTTAATACGCCTTTCCAAAAGGTGTTAATACGCCTTTCCAAAAGGCGTTATTACGCCTTTCCATTCCTAAAGGAATTTTCCTTTTTAAAAGGCGTTATTACTCCTTTCCAAAACTCGTTATTACATCTTTTATTTTCAATACATGACTAAACATATGTAGCCTAACCGAGAGGGGGGGGGGGTGCAGAAATCTTAACTTTGGGACATTGATTTCATAATTAGATATAGGACTAATTTCTCAAAAAATAATTTAAACAGATAGCAATTAGATTTCCAGGAAAAAAAGATTTCTAAATGCGTCATATATTTTCAATGTTCAACCACCAAGTATTAAGTCCTTCTTTAATACCAGACACACCTCTACCAAGGGCCACTGATTTCAATGGCTCATTATACCCATGCAAATAGTTCGCCTGCTTTTATCTAAGAAGAGAGAAAATATATTCCAATACCATGAATTTTTATACATGGCCAGCAAAGCTCCAAGATACATCTGCCTATATCCTACATCTTCATAAGTAGAGTGTTGCCTTTTAATACGAATGCAAGTAGTTGTCAGTGAGATCTGCAGGAATATAGAGAATTGCATAAAGATGTTTTTAATTAAATCTTTCATATATTTATTAATATGAAAAAATGCCTTTCCATTTTCCCTTTCAAGTAGGCCAGTAGTACCAGTGCGAATGGAGTACCCCCCCCCCCCTCCACACATACACACTTTTTTGGGAAAAGTCTTGTTTCAGTTTAAATATTATAATTAACTATTGGTTGCTTGGTTCCTGAACATTTTGTTGCAGTATATTAAACTGTGGCAAATTATTGCATTTTTAAAACTTAAAAGTTTTACCGAGAAGTCCCTCACGAGTTTGGCCAGTAGAGTGGGGGGGGGGGGGGGGGGTATTAAAAGCACGGGCCTGTTAAATGCAAGATATTGGTTATTCAAAAAGCGTAAAATCCTCTTTGGAAAGGCATAATAATGCCTTTTAGAAAGGCGTAATAACGCTTTTTAGAAAGGCGTAATAACACCTTTTGGAAAGGCATAATAACGCCTTTTAGAAAGGCGTAATAACGCTTTTCAGAAAGGCGTAATAACACCTTTTGGAAAGGCATAATAACGCCTTTTAGAAAGGCGTAATAACGCCTTTTGGAAAGGCGTATTGACGCCTTTTACAAAGGCGTTATGAAGCCTTTTGGAATGGAAAGGCGTTATAACGCCTTTTCCAAAGGCGTTTTAACGCTTTTTTGCGCTTCATTACGCCTTTTTATATATTTTTTTTTCTCTTTAGATTGATCCGAATATGCTTTCGTACCTCCGTGTACCTTCACAACCCCGGCTAAGGACTCCGAACACCCACAAGTAATATGCAACGAAGATTGCAGCGAACTTTAGCTATAAAATATTTGGGTCATCTTTAGAAATAACTAACTTTTAGAAGTATGCATAAAATATTTTTAATCAATGAAGAGAACAGTTTAAAATGTGCCCTTAGTATGCAGATGGACGGAATGGGGGGATCACTTTTTCTGATCTAGTTTTTGCTGCAGTTTTAAATAATATTTTGATTTGGAAGCTCCCTCCACATTTTTGTTGCCGGAAAATACGCAGAGATTCAAGCATTTTAAAGTAATGTACCGAACAGAAAAGTAACTGGAAGCTCCCCCCCCCCCCCCCGCCCCGATCTATCCCTTCCCAAAAAAAAGGATTTTAAAGTGTGGTGAATGGGTTTTTCTTGGTTTTTTTTATTTTTGGGGGGTTTTGTTTTGTTTTATTTTTGCTTGTCAATTGCTTTTGAAGGTCTACCTCCTCATAAATGTACCTAAGGACTTGAAGTGGCCGTGGTTTGATTCTATGCATGAGTGCTGGGGGCCCCGTCCTGGACCCCCCCCCCCCCTCCCGCTCACAATTTTCAAAACTGGCTGGATCCACCCCTGTAATTAAATGTGAATTATATTTCTTGACATAAAATATTAATGATTAAAAATAGTCAAAGCATATAGGAAGGGAAAGAAAATTGCCAAAGAGAATTCCACATTCTTACTAAAATTAGCTGTTAAACTTATTCCTCTTGTCTAGCAAATAATTTTTGTCCAGATTCCATACCTGAGAAAGTATTTGAGAAAGTTCACAATTTTTTTCATTCCTATGAAGTAGATTTTTTTCCTTTCAATTTCGGCGTTTAGGTTTATTTTCCTGTCAAAAGTAAATTATTATACTTTCAATTTTTGAACAAGTTTCGACATCCCCGCTTGAAAAAAAACCTTGATCTGTCCCAAGGGTTAATAAATGGTACAGCAAAAAGTGCGTAGGATTTTATTCCTAATTATTGCGCTAACGAATGGTTACAGGAGAGAGAGAGAGAGAGAGAGAGAGAGAGAGAGTTCATTGATGAGTAAATAAAAAAATATCCATACTGAACCAGGTTTCAAATATCCCTACCCTAGTATTTAAACTTATCTCCCAAATATTCCTACGGAAATCATTCTTATTTTTAAAAAATGTAGACTGTCAGACAGGGATACTGAAATCTCGAAAGACTTCCTGTAACTACATAATTATAAAACAGCCAGATTCCTCAAAATGTACATACTTTATGGTCAGAGTGAGACAATAAAAAAATCTTAAAACTGGATTTTGCAGAAATGTCTGTCTTCCAAGAATATTTAGGAAACGGTCATGTCAATTATTTCTGCCCCCCCCCCTCCCCCCTTAAAAAATACAAATGCCTAAATGTCAATATAAACAGGGGATAGTCTTTCTCCGCGTGTGTGTTAAAGAACGTACAGATGTACACATAAAATTTTGTAGTCTTGTTAAATGCTTTTTAGTCTTGAGCTAAATAATTACCGTATATCAAACTGCTTCGTTTAGATTTGAGATTAGTACCAAAATAATCAGTTATAATTGGCAAAAGAATTTTGCGATGCAAAACAACCGCAGACTACTAGTATATAGAATCTTTATTAGAACTATAGATAGACAATTTTTTATCCATGATAAAGGAGTTATAATTATACTTTAGTTACCCCCCCCCCCCTTTTCAGCCGTGCAAATACCAAATAACTTCTCTTTCCACTTGTGATATTTTCCCTGACCAAAATCTGATCAGCACGGACTAAGTGTTTTGATGTGCTAGAGTGTACGGAGTAGTGACAGTGTGTTTACTTTTGAGTTTTTATGGAGTTTATTTCCTTTTTGTGATGCATTTTCCAATAAATGGAATTCAGGGTGTATATCACTTGACTTGTGCACATCTTCGAACCGATGCAGTGATCTTATTTCCAGGTATGGGTACGTTTACCTGTTTACAGCGTTCGACGCGTTTTCTCGACATGCATCAACTGCATAAGACCTGCAAATCAAAGACGCTGGTTGTTTTGTTCCATTCAAATGATAATAATTTCAATGTGTGTATACGGGTTTTACTGCTTTTTATTTCAAGTTTATTCTGCATAAATTGGTGCAGTGTAAAAATGCGTACTCGTGCAACTAGATTTTTCTTTCAAACTTGCATTTTCTTTCTTTTTCTTTATTTCATTTGATTCAAATCAATACTTATTCACAAATTTAATCATTATTCACGATTTATCGAATCTTAATTATTTATTAAATTGATTAAAACATCGTCGATATATTCAAATGTCAAACTGAAGCCAGCGCAAGAGATTTTGTGTTTTTATGCAAAAGCTTAGGGACAGAAGCAGAGTAGTAAAATGGCAAAAATGGTATGTTAATAAGTCACTTAAATGCAAGTATAAGACGATGTACAATGTTTTACACAACTATTGAAATTAACTTAACGATTCCCTTCTTCTTTTCTGGTATGTTATTACTACTTATAGCTATTTTTTAATCGGCAAATTGTTTATGAAGTTTACATCAGTGAAGACCCTAACGAGATTTTTTTAAAGGTTGGCTAATTACAAATGTAACAAATAAAATAACATAGATTAATTCTCAATATTACCTCGTCAACCATACAGTACTTGCTACCTTTTTCATCGGTTGGTATATTACGGTTCAATTAGAAACTTTAATAATCCAGAAGGTGAAAAAGAATTAGATAGATTACATGATCAGTATGTACATGTACTGACACAAGTTGAACGAAATTAATGGCTTCATTTTGCGGATAAGATTATTCTATGGATTTATTGATAAATTGTTCCTATTTTGTATCATATGAAGAAAATAAGGCAACATCAATTTAATTTCGTGTTCGTCAGACGTAAGATAAAAAAACGTACGAGCGGGCAAGCGGTTAAATAATAATATAATTATTTTTTGTAGGCGATTTTTTAGGCGGAGAGTGTCACGAGGGTCCGACGAAAACAAACATTTTATTGGTGTGGCCTGATAACAAAAACATTTTGAGGTGAATTAGATTTATTTTTCTTTCTTATTTTTTCAGTAGTTTTAAAATCATCTTTCAAGAAAATCTTATTTGATTTTGTTTTATAATTTATGAGTTATTGAAACTCATATGACGATATCCCCCAAAAGTGAAAATCGAAAACTATCATTATCTTCAATATCTCACCCGCACATCTGTCACAGCCTTGATTTTTCTTTGCATGAAACCCGATGTTCCTTTTTTTCTCATTTAGGTAAAACGAAAACCACACCCCAATGATCTTCCATAAAGTGTAACAAAATTGCAAGAAATGAAATTCATATCGTATGTAAATACTGAAAAACATTTTTTATACCTAAGGTGCATCAAATGGCACAACAAGATTTGTTGACAAAGTCGTCGTCATCAATTTGCACTTGTTTTGGGTTTATTAGCGGTTTCCCTAAGTGACGCCATACATTTTACGGTTGAGTAATTTTGAACACTAATTTTGGTGCATAGTAACTAACATTCTCATCTGACAAATTTTCGTAATTTTTCTGTCATGCGGTCATAAAAATTTCGAATATCATACTATCATGCGTTTCTTTTTCCCTTTAGTATAATTTTTTGTCAAAAAAGATTTATTTTCAGCAAGAAAGCCACAAGCACTGAATTGATTCTGCAAAATTTCTTAACCAATTACTATGCTAATATATACTTTAAAAAGTATTACCAAAGCAAGTGCCTGTAACATAGCACCAATCATCTATTAGTGTTTGACAAACCTATGATTGTGCATTTACCCCCCATTCACACACATTCGTTACCACACAGCACTTGTGAAGACTTCGCTACGTTTCTCTTGCAATTACTCACGATCGGCCACGTTTTCAAACACGCTTTAATTGTAATAGATGCAGCGTCTATGTGTGAAGGGGGTGGGAGTAGTAATATCTGCCAGAAAAGCTTTAATTTTTTATTCCAAAAATTGTACATACTTAGTTTTGAGTGATTGATCCATGCTGATAAATGTTTGGAGAGACGATTTACTTAATAATTACTTAATGCTTACTCATTACTTAATGATACTTAATGCCCCAGTCACACATTCACGGATTAAATGCCGGATTAGCTACGGAAGCGATCCGGTATCATTCGTGGCGATATGTATTGACCCGTGGCTTTTCCGTCTGTTATCGTATCCAAACGTAGCAATACTTGTATAGCTGCGACAATTTTTGAACATGTTCAAAATTCCACTACGGATGAAACCACCGTAGTACTTCCTTAGTAAAACTTACTAAACCGTTTTAGAACGTAGAAGTCCGTTTTAATTCCGTATAAATCCGTAGTAATTCGTATGTATCAATTTTTCAAGGATTGTTTCGATTTGATACGGAGAGCTACGTGATTATACGGTTCTAGTACGTATTTACTACGGATAAGAAGAGTTTGCTAAGATCTTTTTACGTTGCGACACGGGCCAATTACGTTTTATTACGAATAACTAAGGAATCTTAAGATTTATTACGTTTTTATACGTTTTATAGCGACACTGTACGGAGTACGAAGGCACAAGGCAAAATTCTAGGATAAAGCGTTGCCATGCATGCCATGCTTATCATTTTAATGTCAGTCATTCAGCTGACATTTATAAACCCTATAAAAACTGTGTGTCTGACCATCAGTAGCAAAATTTTTATCAAACATGAATAATCAACAACTGATGCTTGCTTTGGAAATGCTAGAACTAGACATTGACATTTCACAAAATGCCAGGGCAATGATTCAGGCCATCCAAGAACAGAGACGTGATCGAAGGCAGCGGAGATGGTGGACGAGAGATTGGCTTCTCCGAAGACCTATCCATGGCCAGTATGAAGCCTTAATGTCCGAGATGTATGCAGAAGATCCATCTGCATATAGGAATTTTGTACGAGTGGACCCTCTTATGTTTCAAGAACTGTTACACATGGTTACTCCAAAGATTAACAAGCGCAACACTTGGTACAGAAAATCTATTGACCCTGGTTTGAGACTAGCAATTACTCTGAGGTACCTAGCTACGGGGGACAGCTACCACACACTGATGTATGGTTTCAGAGTTGCCCACAATACAATCTGTGGTATAGTAAGAGAGGTATGCGAGGCCATAGTGTCTGTTTATTCAGAAGACGTTCTCTTGACACCCACGGAACCTGAACAGTGGAAAGCTATAGCAGAACAGTTTGAGGCTAAGTGGCAGTTCCCCCACACACTAGGTGCTCTCGACGGAAAACATGTACCCATTAGGTGTCCAAAAAATGGAGGATCGTTGTATTATAACTATAAAGGTTACCACTCTATTGTACTGATGGCTCTAGTTGACGCTGACTACAAGTTCCGATGGGTTAATATTGGCGCTCAAGGTGGATTTTCGGACGCCCAGATTTGGAACCAGAGTGATCTTAAACAAGCGATTGAAAGAGGATTAATGGGACTGCCAACAGCGACCCCTTTTCCCGGTGATGATAAACCCATTGGCTACTATATTATCGCAGACGATGCTTTTGGTATGAGGACCTGGCTTATGAAACCTTTCTCTAGACGAGGTCTTTCTTATGACGAGAGGATTTTCAACTATCGGTTATCTAGAAGTAGAAGAGTTGTTGAAAATGCTTTTGGTATTCTTGCAAATCGATTCAGATGTTTACTATCAGTCATGAATCAGGAGCCCGAAACTGTGCACGTCATAGTTTCAGCCTGCGTGTGCCTTCATAACATCATGAGAATGAGATACCCTGGGGACCAGAACCTTTTACTTGACCAGGAAGACGAAAGACACCAGGTAATTCCTGGGGCATGGAGAGATGGTGTTAACATGGATGATTTACAGATTACCAGGGGTGGAAATATGGACACATTTGACGCTAAACAGCAGAGGCTTTATATGAAACATTACCTTAATTCCCCAGTCGGGTCTGTTCCATGGCAGGACAAGATGATATAATGACTGTTCTAAAGTATTGTTAAAAAGTCAGAAATAATCAATGGATTATTACAACTTTCTTATCATTAAAACATAATTTGGTCATTGCTTGCTTATTATATCTGTAATTTGAGTGTAGAAATTATAGTAAATATTTGTCAATAGCACGCTTTGCATTCTCAAAGTTGAAGTTATTAAAACAAATTAAAAATGGACTTAAAGATTTGAATGCCCCTTTTACTCTTTCGTTCTTACAACAATGTACCGGATTAAAAATATTTTAGACACATCAATGACGATCTAGCTAAAAATTGATAGGTGAAAGTAAATAAGAACATGAAGAATATAGGAAACTACAAAACCAAGACCAATCTATTTACTCATATGCCGAATCTCAAATCTTTTACATATTAACATGTACAGACAATTTTACCAGAACGACCCAGGTTTCATATTTTTGATTATTACATCATGTATTTGTGTATACAGCCTCATACAATTTGGAGTAATTTACTGAAAAATTTTGCGGAAACAGGCAAATACCTAAACTAAAAGACATATTAACAAACAATAAAAAAACAAGAGGCCCATGGGCCTTATAGGTCACCTGAGCATTATGCAACAACTTTCCAGTGATTAAACTTGATTCATGTTTTAAGCCAGATGTTATGGCATTCACAATTTTGAAAGAGGCACCATTGATCATCATAACAATACACTTAGCAGTTGCTTAGTTTGTTTACTTAATACCCATACGCAGGGTAAGGGAAAAAATGCATTTCAACTAATCAGTAATATTCAGCAATAATCAGTAGTGCCCCTACCATACATGAACCCCTGACCCTTTGGCCTTGTTATTTGATTAATACCAAGGAGCAGATTTCAAACCATTCATTCATTTTCAGTATATAAGTACAGCCCCCCCCCCTCTATGGTACCCCTGACCCTGGGGCCTTGAAATTCACAATTCTGTAAGATATGGGCACTTGTCTATCATAACTATATGCATCATAACTTTATTTGTAGTTCATCTGCTTAATACCCTGGAGCAGAGAAGAAAATTTTTAAAGATTTAATGTATTTTCACTATATAATCAATAGAGCCCCACCATAACACCAGAACCCCTGACCCTGGGGCTATAAAATTCACAATTATGGAAGAGGCATTCTTGCTCATCATAACTATGTACTTAGTTAGTTTATTTATTTCCTAGGAGCAAAGGAGAAGATTTTCAAAGAATTCATATATTTTCACTATATAATCAATACAGTCCCACCCTAACCCCTGACCCTGGGGCCATATAATTCATTATTATGGTAGAGGCACTCTTGCTCATCATAACTATGCACTTAGTAAGTTTATTTAATACCCAGGAGGAGAATTGAAGATTTTCAAAGAATTCATGTATTTTCACTATATAATCAATAGATCCCCGCCCTAACACCAGAACCCCGACCATGGGGCCAAAAAATACACAATTATGGAAGAAACATTCTTGCTCATCATAACTATGCACTTAGTTAGTTTATTAAATACCCAGGATCAGAGAAGAAGATTTTCAGAGAATTCATGTATTTTCACTATATAATCTATAGAGCCCCGCCCTAACACCAGAACCCCTGACCCTGGGGCCAAAAATACACAATTATGGAAGAGGCATTCTTGCTCATCATAACTATGTACTTAGTTAGTTTATTAAATACCCAGGAGCAGAGAAGAAGATTTTCAGAGAATTCACGTATTTTCACTATATAATCTATAGAGCCCCGCCCTAACACCAGAACCCCTGACCCTGGGGCCATAAAATTCACAATTTTGGTAGAGGCACTCTTGCTTATCATAACTATGTACTTAGTTAGTTTATTTGATACCCAGGGGCAGAGAAGAAGATTTTCAAAGAATTCATGTATTTTCACTATATAATCAATAGAGCCACGCCCTAACACCAGAACCCCTGACCCTGGGGCCATAAAATTCACAATTTTGGTAGAGGCACTCTTGCTTATCATAACTATGTACTTAGTTAGTTTATTTGATACCCAGGGGCAGAGAAGAAGATTTTCAAAGAATTCATGTATTTTCACTATATAATCAATAGAGCCCCGCCCTAACACCAGAACCCCTGACCCTGGGGCCATAAAATTCACAATTTTGGTAGAGACACTCTTGCTCATCATAACTATGTACTTAGTTGATTTATTTAATACCCAGGAGCAGAGAAGAAGATTTTCAAAGAAATAATGCATTTTCACTACCTAATTATTTAGCCCCGCCCTAGCACTAGAACCCCTGACCCCAGGGCCATGAATTTCACAATTTTGGTAGAGGACTCATTGCTGATTACAATCATGCAAACAGTTTGACTGCTCGATGTCCAGGAGTAAAGAAGAAGATTTTTAAAGATTGCATTAATTTTAGTGGTTTTGGCCCCACCCCTCAGGCCCCAGGGGGGCAGGGATCATGAAATTCACAATTTTTGTTCCCCTTCACCCATAGATGCTTTATGCCAAATCTGGTTGAAATTGGTTCAGTGGTTGCAGAGAAGAAGCTGAAAATGTTCAAATGTTAACGCACAACGCACGACGCACGACGCACGACGACGGACGAAAACGGATAGCAATAGGTCACCTGAGTTTACTCAGGTGACCTAAAAACAAGAAGCCAAAAATAAACGAGAAAAAAAACTTTTAGCCGCATCTAATAAAAAAATCCCTTCGCTTCATCAATCATAAAGGCACATCTACTTTATATAAGAAAAGTTGTTTGAAAGTTTCATGAAAATTCATCGAGTGGTTTAGGGGGAGTTGCGGGTGAAAGATACGGACAAGACAGATCCAGGTGTTAAACGGGGGTATAAAAGGGTAACAGCGTTGGCATTGTTAGCATGTTTTACAATGAACAGTAACAAAGTCAAAATGATTTTATTAAATTTAAGAAAAAAACAAGACACAAATAAAGCAACGTCTATCTATTGCAAAGACTGACTTTAAACTACAATGTTATATGGCTATAAAAGTCCTCACTATAGACATAAAACTATTAATGCAATATTCTTCCTAGAAGGTATAAAAATATAAAGAATGACACAATGATTTACAAGAGCTATTTCCATTTGTACTTTACTGTACCTATATAATTTCTAACTTAAAAACAAAAACCAAAACAGAGAACAGTTTAAATTTCAATATCACTACTACAAGACGAATCCATGGTGGAAAGGCTAGGGAAATGAATCAAATTCCTAAAAGACTCCGTCTGACCACCAGTATTTGAACTTGCACGTGTAGCTGTCGCAGATTCGAATGAGGGGCCGGTCGTGTCTGTAGCATTAGAACCGGGACCGGTGGAAGATGATGTACTTGAGGCTGACAATGTTGCGGAATACGACCTGCTCATATTTGTTGTTGGAATGGGAAGCATAGCAGAAGGAGGCGGGGGTTGGTACTGTTGTTGCCATATTGGTAAATATCCTCCAGGGCATGATGAGTAGTTTAAGGTCTGCAGACGTCTCGCTGTGTCGAAATCTGAATGCTGATATTGCTGTAAATTGTTAGCCTGCTGTACGCGTTTTGAACGAGCTTTAAAAGAATTTACCAACTGAAGAGATTCTGCCTGAAAATCAGTCCACAGTGAGTCATCAATCTCTGATATTGCCGTTCCAAACCACTGTGTCCACTGACGCCGTTCAGCTACATTAGGGTCGGCTGGCTCGGCAATTTGTTCCAGAATTTTTTCTTTCAATTCAGTTGACTGTTGAATACGTTCTTCCAAACGCTGAAGGAAAACACTAGTATTTTCTTTATTTGCACTCTTCTTATTTTTTGTCATATCCGGCTCTTTACACGTTCCTGAGGACGAGGAAGGCGATATAGAGTCAACCCTATCATCTTCATGCTCTTCATCATCGTCATTTTCTTGTGAAGCAAGTATTCGTTCAGGATGTTTGTCACGAATTTTGGCGATGAGCTAAAACAGAAACAGTTTCTGTTATTAAATAGACATTAAAACAAAATAACAACAACATTCAGGCAAGTATTAAAACCGCACAAAACCTTTTTAAAACATGATCACATGAAAAAGTGCATGTGGCAACCTTCATGAAAACAAGTTAAAATCCTCTGAATATAAGAAAAGAAAAAAATTTATGGAACTTACGTCTACTCCACCTCGATTAGGTATTCTGTAGATATGTTTTGACAGAAATGATAATTTTTCCAAAATCCACTTGTCTCTGTCTGACAAACGACCCCCTGATCCTGAAGGCCGTTTTGTCAGCTTACCATACTGCGTGCGTATGCTGTCCATCCAAGATTTTAACCTTGGTCCTGTGGGTATAAGAAAAAAAGACTTTATATTATTAATCTAACACTCATTCAAATATCTCCTTAGTAGCTAAAACTGTATATTTTTATAGAAAAATAAATTAAGTATGGCAATATTCAATTTCTAAAATAATGACTCCTAATATTAATGTTATGTTCCAAATTTGGTAATTGAAATGTAGATAATATATTCCAAAGACATTGTATCTCACCATCACAAACGCCAAGCTCTTCTGCCTTTTCTTTCCATAGGGCATTTTTCTTCTCGGTAAGTTTGTAATCAGCATTGCCCTTATCATACAAATATTCATGCTCTTGGAACCATGACACTACATCATCTTGTTGAATGCTAGTTAGGTAAAGGGGCTGAAGCCGGGTCTTTTTACTGGCTACTCCAGTATCAGAAGATTTGTTGTTTTCCGGAGCATCCTCGCTTGCTTGCGTTATACAAGTTTCATCCACCGCCTGCTTTTTACTTTTTGCAATTACTCGTTTACAAGATCTTTTTTTGGGTGGCATCTTTATTCGATGGAGTTTGGAAAAGAACTGAACTGGTGTACGGATTCCACGGACTGTGTAATAATCGTGATTGTCCGAGAAGTCGCGTGGTGAATCGTGGCGTCCCGTAAAAGACCGATTTTATCCGTATTAATCCTTACCTACACCGTAACAAACTGTATTCATCCGTAGCGCAGTTGACTTGGCACTTGTCACTCCGTATTAACTCGTATTGTTTCCGTATTAAAACCGTATTTTACCGAAGCAACCCATTTCAAACAGGCACTAAATTTATCTTTTTTCTACCTTATTCTTGTAAGTACGTAACAATCCGTATTAATTCCGTAGTGCATCCGTACTAACTCCGTATCAATTAACGATAATTAGATTTTCCGGTGTCAACCGTGGAAAATATTCCGTAGTAGAACCGTGGAGTTGATCCGTGAATGTGTGACTGGGGCATAAGCCTAGGTCACACCGTCACGGTAATGGACACGGATTGCAACGGTTAACCCCGATTTTATAAACCGTATGAAATCGTAATGCTAATGCGATTTTTTGGCGCGAAAAACAAACGAAACGGTTGTTTCAAGATTATTGAACGGTTCAACAAGGTTTGGACACGGTTTTATTAAGGATCATGCCATTCACGCCACGGACACTCTTACAGACAACCACGGTATCCTGTAGTGATACCGTATAATGCTACGGTCTCTTAGTGATTGTTAAGCTACGGTTACGGCCAATCAAGTTAATGCTACAACGCCCCAAGGCTCTTGTGCGAGAATGACACGAATGATGAAGATTTTTTAAGATGTCTTACTTCTAAGCAAGTAAAAGACATTGGGGAAAATGTAATCGTAATAAAGTTCTCTGTAAATGGACGCCAGCAAAAACATTTTTCAAAAATACCGATATAAAGAGGAATCATTGAGAAATCAAATGTTACTATTTCATTTCTTATTTTGAAATACAAGTGGCTCATTCTTATTTTTTAAATCCTTATAAAAGTTGACTTATTTTCAGATAACTGTTATTTATCAGAAATACATGCCGATGTGTTAAAAGTTATGGAAATTTATTCAATATTTCTAGATCTAATCTATATTTACAATTTAGTTTATTCACTTTTACAAAAATCATTAACAATGTATTTTCTCTCAATATTTTTGTGATTTTTTCATATTAAGCTACGTTGCCAAGACACTCTTCCTGTAATTGAGTGTAGTAGCTAGGGTCCTGATATATACCCGGTCTAGATTTAACTGGCCAGCGCATGGCGGTTACCACTTCTAAGTATCATTTGCCTAAACCAAAATTTGGTAATCTCTCAAGAATCTAGAAATGATGTAACGGATGAAAGATACGGAGATAATGAACAGTTTTCAATCTCAAAAGTCCATTCAAACATACAAACCAGGAGCAAAGCAAACACGGACCTCTAAAATATCAGAGTTGGGATCAGCTACCAAAGTGGAGTTAGCAGCCCCACCGACCGGTCACACCCGCCATGTGCTCCTTGATTTCATCGGGAAATATCGGAAATATAATATAATAATATAATAATTGGATGTGTAAATAATGGTCTTACAGTAAAGTATAAAAAATGTCAGTGAGTTTTTGACTTAATGATAGATTGAATTTTCTGACAAGGTCATTGTTTTGACTAGAGAGCTTACGAAATTATGACTTAAAACAAGACTTTTGATATTCTTTTTTCATAAACTTGCTTGTAAGAAATAAGGGTATGATCATCGATATGATAAAGGACAAGCACTGTGCTTTAGGATATTCAAGGTTCCGTTCTTCTGAATGTCTAAGCAGATACAGGTCAGCACAATAGAACTATTAAGCGGTTCTTTTGTAGTCAGGACACTGTAATCTGTCAACCAGAATTCCAGACATGACACCTGAACGGTCGCAGTTGTCAATTTTCTCTTCCTCTTAAAAATTTGAACTTCGAAAAATCGTTTTTTTAGCCAGATCTTTAAGGTGATAGGGCCATCTAAAAGTACAAAGTGACACCTTTTTTTTCATTAGCTGGGATTGAATGTGTTGCTTGGAATGCTTCATAATACTTTCATAGTAACTGCTTCATGTTTGTCATCAATTAAAGCGCATCGATATGATGCATATGGTTTGACAGCCATCGCGAGCAAGGTCCATCGGCAATAGTTTTCCATTCATTGTGGTTGATGGGTAGACACGTTCTCTTTCGATCTAGTTTTGGATGATGACTTTACAAATCTCACGGGAACCTGAGAGAAACTGTCCGGAAAAACTCTGAAATTATGTGACAGTGTGACTTGGGCTTTACGAAAAATAAAAATACCAGAAGGAAGAAATCCTCTATTTTTAATCTTTGAAGCATGGCAAAAGAAAGACGACACAATAATATGACCTCGACGTCTGAAGGGTGTCAGTCTATCAGCAGAACATTGGAGGCTGTTATATAAGACATAAAAATAAAATACAAACCATTTATCCAGGGAAATGATGTCTTAAGAATATATATCATATCACCATACCTTACAACTCTACCAACCTTATAATCTAAGTTTTTAAAGATGCTTAATCTCCAATTTCCCCAGCAAATCTGATTTTTATTTCCAAGGCACTTTCTGCTGCATTCTACTTCTGGCTTTTTATTGCTTTGTGTGAGATAGTTGCCAGAGTGACACCAGTCTGCGGCCTGAAACATATCTTAAACTATAATTGTTTTAATGATGATTATGCGTTAAAATTTGATGGATAGGGCCTTCCATCCTCTGGCTGATATTGGTGTCTCGGGCTGATACAGGATGTGATATGGAAAAGGCTATGTGTTATTTTCTATTTACAATATTATATAACTCATTCTTCAGTACTGAGTTCAGATGTGTGACCAAAGGGTTATTTTTTAAAAATAATCAGTTTCATAATTTATGTATATTAATTGAGTAAGTACCCTTCCTGCTTCTGAAAAAAATTGATGGGAAGATAATCTGAAGTCTTAAAGAGGAGATAGGTGTCCAAATGTACAAGCATGTCTGAAATTTTATGTACGTAACTTGGTGTCCACAGTGACTGTTTTTTAAATCAATAAGCTATTCTTTTCTGGTGAATCCTTTTTGAAGTATATAAACACTAGTTTGCATGTTTTATTGCATGACTTATTTCTGCCTTATTCCATTATAATTAGAAAATATATCCAAGATTACCAATGGACACCGTTACTTACATAAGCACTAAACAAGTAACATGTTACTAGAATTTAACAAGTTGTTAAAATATGAAAATAATGTAATCAAAAAGGTATGATGAAATCATGTTTAATTTTTTATTAAATGGAATTTATTTAAAAAGTCACAATTTTTATTTCTAGTTTCAAAAAAGGAGAAATTATATAAGTAACATGGACACCTAACTCCGAATCAGGCTTTAAAAACGAACAAAAAAAATAACAAGACAATCGAACACTTGTCTTTAATACTTTTAATATTTCATTTCAAAGCTTAATAATAGACTAGTTTTCAAAGAGAATTAATGCAGACAAGTAAATTGTCAGATGGATTGCTAAATATCCTGGGTCTTCTATTTTGAGTCTTGGATCTTTGTGTCATTGTTACGAACATAATTCAGTCATTTCTTGTAAATCTGAAAGAAAAAAATATATAAAAAACAAAATATAATATGATGTAATCAACACATATGCTGTTTAATTATATTTATTATATATCCTTGATAAAACCAGAAAGAAGGCAATTAAAGTACAAATTATGTCACTAATTCAAGTTTTCGTGTCTCTGTTATGAACGTAATTGCGTAAATGATATGGCAATATTAAAACAAATATTCAAAAAGTATTCATCCTTTGATAAGAGCAGAACAAAACTAACAAATATAGAATAAAATATAGTACAATATAACTTTATCATTAATAGATTATACAAATAATGCAAAAACACATGTTCGTAACAAAAGACGCGAATCAAAAGTCAAATGTTAAACCAAAAGTACTCGACTCGGACAAATTTATGCATTTTGTATGGTCATAAGCAACATATTTCAGTTTCTGATTAATGGCTACATGGTATAGAGATACAATGACTGTATTTATGTGTTAAAAATTCACTAAAATTGATACAATATGAAAATACTTACCGAATCTATTATGTACGTAACTTCTGTCTTCCACGTGGACACAATGAGCATCGCCATGTTTTTTTGCAGACAGCTGCACAACCTTTCTACTTTCGTTTTCAATTTATAATTATACCCCTGCTACGGACTTCCTGAGCCAAACTTATGATTCATTGGCTGTTATTTTAGCAATCATACTGAAAGCTATTATGTTCGTAACGGTCAAGACACCAAACATTTTACAATCAGAGATCATTTTAAAATTACAAAAAGAACTGAGTTATGTTCATGAAGCATATTGTTAAAAATAATTTATCATACATACTCATTAATTAAACACAGAAATTGAACTTGACAAATTATTTAATGTTTGTAGAGAGGTGTTAAAAAGTTCAATGCATATGGACACCATGCGTTACGAACATAAACCACAAATTTTTAAGTTCAGAAAAAAATAATTAGGATAATTTTAGCATGTTTGACAAAATAAATATATTATTTCATTTATATGCTAAGATAATGTACACATATATCATGCCAAATGGTTTTATTTTTAAATAAAACAACATCTTTATGCCTATTCGAAAATTATGTCACATTTTCTGCAATTGAAATCCCGTAAATGCAATACAACAATGATCAATATTTTTTTATTCCTCAACTCATATCCATAAAACTATTTATACTATATCCTTACACAAGTATCCAATCATATCAATATCAATCTATCTGCTTCCACTTTATTTATTGGAAAATAAAGGAGAAAAGAAATATATTTTAAAAATTCACCAGTATTGAAGAATGAGTTATATATATTGAAATCAGCTTTGACATTGACATTGTAAAATCAAATAAACAATACCGATTTTAATCTTTAACTGCAAGTTATTTATACAGGGAAATGACAACAAGATGTTTGTTTTAACCTTTATTTTGGCGAACATTGGTCGTGGCATAGTATTTTGTGGGATACCAATTAATACACACAACTTTTGGGCAAACCCACACAAATTAAACAACATTCATCAACAAAAACAAATCATATGTTCAAAAATGACCACCCCTGGTAAACCGCGGGTGGTTACTTATTTAAGGTTACTTATTTAAGTGTAATTAGTTATATGCACAATTCAAGCACAAAACAAATTATATCAACATATCAGCAAATATTTTACATATAAAATGGTTCAACACTTCAACCCCCTTCACATTTCAATGGTAAAGACTTCACAACAATACAGGGTTTATGTAGGCCTCAGTTGCTTTGGTGTGCGCAAACGCCACATGACAGCGAACAACCAAAGGAAAGTTCGCAGTCATCCCACACATGGGGGGAGCACCCAAGCAACTGACAAAAAAGCCCCTCACGGACCAATGTTCTTTATATTTTGTTTAAGGATACACATTGCCTTGTTTTGACAGGAAAAATTCTAAACCCCAACCCCCCCCCCCTTTTGGATATTATGCAGAAAGAGTTTATTTCCTCGGTTATTGAGGTGTACTCCATCTGTCAACAGAAATTGTGACATGTTTTTCAATAAATCAGGGTACTTTATGTAACACCCCCCCCACTCTAAAACTAATGAAGCAGCTACCCTATTGGCCTAAAGACGGAATCGCTCCATTGCTTTATTTCCCCCGAGTACCTCCATTTATTTCGTGGCAGCATCTGTGACCAAGCAAGTGTCGAATGTGGAAAGCGAGTCTTAATAATCTTTAGATGGGATTTAATTTTCTCAATAAGAGTATACTGAACAATTGACCCTATATCGTTTGCCCCACAGTGAATAATCAAAAAGTCTGGAGATTCCTCGTATTCTGATATTTATTTTCAATGCATCCAATCCAGGATTTGTTCCCCCGGTCTGCATACTGATGCCATCATTGCATTCTTAATAATAGAGGAGCCCACACACCAGATTTTAACTGCAGGGACCTCTACAAATTTACGCAATAATTTGAATAATTCTTGTTATATTTACAAAATTACAACTTGCCCCCAGCATCTGCCAAATAGGACATCTTATGTATGATTTATATGCCCTAGACTTCCAACGCCCAGCTGATTCCATTACATGACATCTTGTGAACAACCCGATTCAAATGCTGCAGTGGCTGCCCCGATACGAAATGAATGGGCCCTATAATGTCCCTGAACCCCCAAAAACTGAAGTGATTTTTTTCAAAACCGAAGAGAACTGATACCTGGTAAGGGGATTTTTTCCACAGTGAATAAGTAATGGCCCTTTAATTTTTGGTCTTACTGCGAGATAATCTATCAAAATTGCAACCGAACACAGGATTCCCTCACTTTTATCAATGGCTAAAGAAACCCTCTTTCTGTCCTGATCACATTTTGACATTCTTATTTGTACAAAAACCATGGAGTAATTTGCTTCAAATTAAACATCAATCACTTGTAAAATTGTATTAACACTATTACTAGTAGACTATGTGACTTCCCCTTTTCTGAGAAAAGCAAAGAAGGCTAGTATATAAGCAGCTCTGTACAATTTTGTTTCATAACTATCGCTTCAAATGCTCGGTAAAACCCTAACAACTTTAGTAAGCAACTGCAAGGTTATAGGTAGCCTTGCATCTGCAGACCTACCAGTTTTTCTCATACCCTCAAGAACCTTTACAACTAGAAAGTTCTTTGTTTCATCAACCCAATTATGGATTTTGCATTGAAAAACTAATAGAAGATAGATAATACATGGAAGTAGCATAGGAACACTTCTTTAGTGACAGATAAGCAACAAAGTGAACAACATCCCTAAGAGGTGGGGGCCATGAAATTCCGTACCCACATTCTTTCCGGAAATTATAAAATGAATTTTGTCCTATTTCGTATGCTATTTTAGTGTTGTAAGAGATTGAAGCATCTAGCAATTTATTTATCTGTATCTGTATATTATGTTGACTAATTCTACTGGAAGAGAGTCTGGTCTGGTGCTTGCCTCTGGTGCCAACGTCTTGAAGCGGAACCACTGTTTGCGAAAAATAGAATCTGCAATTTTGTTATCCAAGCTACCAATGTGATTTGCCCTAAATATTACATTGTTGATCATCAGTCTAAGAACCGAATGTCTTACCAATTCCATAAGTCTTTTGGACTAGGAAGATTAGGTATTGATGACACTAACTAGTGAAAGGTTATCAACATGAAACTGAACTTTTTTATGTAGCAACCTAGGTTCCCATATCTCTATTGCTAAAACTACTGGTATGAGCTCAAGAAAAGTCATGTCTCTCAAAAGTTCTTGGTTGTTCCAGTGTTTTGGCCATTGGAGAAAAAACCAACTTCCACTAAAGTAACCCCCACAACCTGAACCTGTACTATCTGTAAATAACTGTAAAATGCTAGAATCTTTAGAATCTTCTCATACAGTATTAGGAAAATATGCTACCTCATTGAAACGGTTCAAGAACACCAGCCACATTCTAAGGTCACTTTTAATGCCAACTGATAATCTTATATGATGATATGGCTCGAAAACTCCACTAAATGCATCATACATTCTTCGAATAAAAGCTCTACTAGATCTGATTGCCTTTGAGAAAAAAATTGGGCATTCCAACTAAAGACTGCATTTCTTGCAGTGTAACTTTTTCCCTATCTAAAACAATTTCAATCAGACTCTTCAAGATTTCTAACTTTGCTTCTGGGATCTTGTCATCTCTAGTGTATCAATTTCGAAACCTAGAAATATTACTTTTGTCGTTGGGCCAGAAGTTTTCTCACGGGCTAGTGGTACACCTAAATCCCCAGCTAAGTTACTAAAAGTAGACATTAGAATTTTACATTCATCACTACCAGACCTACTAGCAAAAAGGAAATCGTCTAAAATAATCTAATGTATTCAATACAGACTTGAACTGAGTAAGACAGTGTAGAAAAGTTGCAAATGTTTCCCAAATTCTGCAACTAATGGAACAACCCATGGGAAGGCATTTATCTATGTAATATAATCCATCTACAGAGAACCCTAACAAGTCAAAATCCCTTGGATTGATTGGAACTAAACGAAAAGCACTTTTAATATCCATCTTACCTATCAATGCGCCCCTTCCCAAATTTGCAATCATATTGACTACACCATCAAAAGATGCATATATACTCCACTGTACATAAATCTGGGTCTACAAAGTCGTTGATCCCCTGGGAACTAGAATAGGTTAAGAGTCAAAATCAGCAAACATCGAGCATTGAATGGAAAGTCAAAATTTTATTTTTTCAAAATCTTTTGTTATATAAAAGATTTTGTCCTATCTAATGCTAAAACACAATTAAAATTTTTTTGGAACGTATGAAGGGCCTGGTATCCAAGGAAATTCATTTCCTTAGCAACGGGTTCATAAATTTTTATGAAAATCAATGATTTTTAGCCATTTTTCTATGAATATGTTTTCTGAATGTGATAAGATAAGGTATTTT
>NW_026934370.1:0-6004 GCF_032062105.1 Saccostrea cuccullata
TTTAACCCTCCTAAAAAATTATTAGGCTTCTGAGTAACATTAAGGAAGACTTCAAGTAAGACAGGGCTTTTTGCACAAAAAGCATCATTTTCCGACCCACATTTGACCCCCCGGGGCAAAATCTAAATTCCAAAACCTTACTGCATATCTACATGACCCCACCAACCATCTCCCAAAAGATGATTAAGCTGCTGAGTAAAATAAGAGGAGTTCAGGGAAAACAGGGCTCTTTGTTTGAAAAACATTATTTTTCGACCCCCATTTGACCCCCCGGGGCAACATCAAAATTCCGAAACCTTACTGCATATCTACCTGACACCACCAACCATCTCCCAAAAGATGATTAGGCTGCTGAGTAAAATGTAAGAGGAGTTCAGGGAAAACAGGGCTCTTTGTATGAAAAACGTCATTTTCGACCCCCATTTGACCCCCCTGGGCAAAATCAAAATTCCGAAACCTTACTGCACATCTACATGACACCCCAAACCATCTCCCAAAGGATGATTAAGCTACTGTGAAAAATGTAGGAGGAGTTCAGGGAAGAAGGGGCTTTTTATATAAAAAACGTCATTTTTCGACCCCCATTTGAACCCCCGGGGCAAAATCGAAATTCTGAAACCTTACTGCACATCTACATGACACCACCAGCCATCTCTCAAAAGATGATTAGGCTGCTGAGTAAATTGTAGAAGGAGTTCAAGGAAGAAGGGGCTTTTTGTATAAAAAACGTCATTTTTCGACCCCCATTTGATCCCCCGGGGCAAAATCAAAATTCCGAAACCTTACTGCACATCTACATGACACCCCCAACCATCTCCCAAAGGATGATGAAGCTACTGTGAAAAATGTAGGAGGAGTTCAGGGAAGAAGGGGCTTTTTGTATAAAAAACGTCATTTTTCGACCCCCATTTGATCCCCCGGGGCTAAATCGAAATTCCGAAACCTTACTGCACATCTACATGACACCCCAAACCATCTCCCAAAGGATGATTAAGCTACTGTGAAAAATGTAGGAGGAGTTCAGGGAAGAAGGGGCTTTTTGTTTAAAAAACGTCATTTTTCGACCCCCATTTGATCCCCCGGGGCAAAATTAAAATTCCGAAACCTTACTGCACATCTACATGACACCCCCAACCATCTCCCAAAGGATGATTAAGCTACTGTGAAAAATGTAGGAGGAGTTCAGGGAAGAAGGGGCTTTTTGTATAAAAAACGTCATTTTTGACCCCCATTTGATCCCCCGGGGCAAAATCAAAATTCCGAAACCTTACTGCACATCTACATGACACCCCCAACCATCTCCCAAAGGATGATTAAGCTACTGTGAAAAATGTAGGAGGAGTTCAGGGAAGAAGGGGCTTTTTGTATAAAACACGTCATTTTTCGACCCCCATTTGATCCCCCGGGGCAAAATCAAAATTCCGAAACCTTACTGCACATCTACATGACACCCCCAACCATCTCCCAAAGGATGATTAAGCTAGTGTAAAAAATGTAGGAGGAGTTCAGGGAAGAAAAGTGTGACAGACGGACGGACGGACGGACGGACGGACGGACGGACGGACATGAGTAACAACAATATACCCGAACTTTCTTTTCGAAAGTGCGGGTATAACTAATCAAGAAAGTTTATCAAATGTAATTTATTTGTAAAGATCATTAATTAAAAATACCTGAATATCGCAGAAGGTGCTGTTGAACACTGATTATTGTCACTTCATCAGTGTGTATTCAAAGCTAATTTCAATATATTAATTACTTGTACCTGAATTTTAGGAACATGATTTCTGTACATATTTCTCCTTTCATACTCAGACAAATTTTACAAACTGAAAAAAAACCCCAAAGATAAATCAATATGCTTGGTGCATCAAAATTATATTGCGTGATTAAGAAAAATGTTCATATACATTAAAGTTTAAGCTAAAACGATACGTTTAAGGAATGGTTGCCATTAAAGTACGTATTCTCGCTATCAAGGAAAATTTCGTTATTAATAAAATTCGCGTGATATAGTGGTGGTATGGCGCACCCCTAACAAAATACCAAAGTTTAAATATAGTTAACTATAGTTAAACTTTGACATTTAAAAATTTGGCGAAAACTTTGACACTTTGAAAAAATTTGCAAAACTTTACACTTTGAAAAAAAGTAGCGAAAACTTTTACACTTTGAAAAACTTTGACACTTTGAAAAACTTTGGCGAAAACTTTGGTACTTTGAAAAACTTTATCGAAAACTTTGACACTTTGAAAAACTTTGGCGAAAACTTTGATACTTCAAAAAAAAAAAAAGTTATAAAAAACTTTGACACTTTGAAAAACTTTGGCGAAAGCTTTGAAACTTTGATTTACTATAATTAACCATAGTAAACTATAGTTAACTATGGTATTTTTTTTTTTGGGACGTCTTCACCTTAGACACAATTTTAAAATCTTTATGCAATCGTTAATAAAGGTTTACGTATACCAGTGGTTTAGTAAATTATCAACCTTGTTTTCTTTAAGAGGTCTAAATTTCCCAAATATTTAAATCTTTCCCAACATTGAGAAACAAGGTGATGAAACACGATTTTTCATAGTATCATTTAAAGTCTTCATTTCGTAAGATCTATATGATACAATACCTTGTCACCAAGTACAATTTATCATTGAGTCTAATGATGTCTCATGTTTTGTACTAAGTGATAGTCAATTTTTATACACTGAAGTGAGCACGGAATTTTTTGTTATTTTTAAAAATTGCAAGAAAATAAGGGCCCGTGTAACCGATTGGCAGGGGGTCGCTTCTTCAAGGCATCTTATCCCACCTCCGATGTTTTATAGATGTGTATTCTCTCCTCCTAGTTGGTATTGTTTTATGGATTTGTGATATTGAATTCTGTTTGTTATCTCCATATGTTTTATTTACAAGACAATACGTATTGTGAAACTAACGGGGACCAAGATATCTACCATTTATCCTTGAAATGACAATTGTTACAGTTAAAACCCCCTCCAAAAGTATTTAAGCATTTACGTCCATCCTCCTTCTCCCAATTATCACTGAAACCGTTATGCACTCAACCGTACGCATCTTTAGAAACCTCCCAAAAAACATTTTGTTTCTAGTACTTTTCTGGCATGCGTAAAATGTATGAAAATCGGCAGTTAGTGAATAAACGTATCCCTATCTTATGTTACACTGTCAAACTTGCTTACATCAATTTCTTGCGGTTTTTCAATTTCATTTTTGTCCAGCATAGTAGATCCTCAGCTAGTGGTGTTAGCACATTGTCACGATGGAAAAACAAGCTCATTTCCCACTTTTTTGATGACGTTTTACGCATGGAATACTCCATTGAAATATGAAAGCCAGAGCTCATATGACTAAGGCTTAAATTCGGGAAAATTTGCCAAAAGTGCCGAAATTAAAATGAAATAAAATGTCTAATGAAATATTTAAACCCGAAAAGGTTTTCAATTTATACACCTGTGAATTTTGAAATCCAAGTTCAAACCAATCAAAGGTTAAAGTCAGGGTAATTTATTTATCTCTTACAGATAAATCAAAAAAAACACAAGCAGAGAATCGACCATCAGAACAAGAAACTGCCCCTGATTCTTCAATAACAAGTGCATAGAAATTATTAAAAACCACTTTGATAAAAAAATTATGTATAGTGAGAAGAGATTTGAGTTGTACGTTTCCTTGCAAAGATAACGAGAATATAATAAAACGTACATTCTGTTCCCTGTACATGTTATTCATAGATTATTTAAAAAATAATGGAAGATCTCTTCCCCAAGAGACGAATACTATTACATAAACTGGAGAAGTTTGTAAATTTTCTAGAACTCTTTAATAAACCATGTTCAATGCAATTATTAACAAAAAATAATGGTTGGAAATATTTATTTTAATTTACAGAAAATGAAACATAATGTAAAAGAATACTTTTCTGGCTCCAAATTAAATAGTCCGTCTTCTCTTGTATAGTTCAAAAGTAGTTCAACTCGACATTTAGATATATCGACGATGTATTGTCAATTAATAATGATAATTTCCATTCCTACGTCGACACGATATATCCTGGTGAGCTTGAGATAAAAGATACCACAGAGTCCGACACTTCTGCTTCATAATTGGATATTTTACTTGAAAAAGACACTAATGGTAATCTAACAACCATGCTATATGATAAACGTGATGAGTTTAACTTTTCTATCGTCAACTTCCCTTACTAATGCAGCAATATACCTTCATCACCTGCATACGGAGTATTTATATCTCAGTTGATTCGATATGCAAGAGCATGCTCTACCTATGAACAATTTCTCAAACGAGGATAATTATTGACAAGCAAGTTGATGAAACAAGAATATCAACAGTCTCGTTTAAAGTCATCATTTCGTAAATTCTATGGTCGATACAATGACCTTGTCAGCAAATACAATTTATCATTGAATGAAATGCTGACTGACGTTTTTCATACCAATTGTTAGTCCATTGTCCATAGACACTGAATTGACCACGGATTTTTTCCGTTATTTCCTGATTATGACAACGAGCACACGGCGGGTGTGACCGGTCGGCAGGGGATGCTCACTCCCCCATGGCACCTGATCCCACCTCTGATGCTTCGGAGGTCCGTGTTTGCTCTGCTCTTATTTTGTATATTTGTTTAATGGACTTTGAGATTGAATACTGTTCGTTATTTTCATATCCTTTTCAAAGTGGACAAGGCCAAGGAGTCAATATAAAAAATACCCAAAAGAATTTCACAAAGAATTAATAGGTGGAATATAAAAGTCACATAGTCAACCATTCGAAAGTCATCATCAAAGTTTTCTCAAAAGATGGTCAAAGTCTGGTGTCCAAATTAAAATATAAAAATATAAAAAAAAAAAAAAAAGAAAATATAGGTATTCAAGAAAAGCTCTTACCACAAGAGATGAACCGGTAAAATAGGTAACCTCTAGCACAAAATATTCAGTAAATACTTCCAAAGTTTACGTTTTTGAAAAGTAGGTCAAATCCATAAAATCAACGTTAAAGGTCATTGCTGCTTGTTCTCAAGAGAAAGTCTTATCAAAATATAAGCCTGAGGAGTATGATATCACTTGATTCAACCGTGTAGTAGCTGTGACAAAGAATAAAATTTTAAAAATTTCTTTGAAAGTGAGTCAGACAAAACTTTCAAAGTAAAAAATACTTTTACCCTAAGAAAAGTTTTTACACGTTGAATACACTTGTGAAATATTAAAGTAATGGTTCATATGACCAAGGCTCAAATTCCAAATTCCAAACTGACCGTCAAACTAAAGAAATTCCGGTGAAATATGAAATATGAAATCCATGGCTCAAACCAATGAGAGACTGTAGTCAGGGCTAATTAATTTACAACTTACAGATAAATCAGAAAAAAAAAATAACAAACAAACAAACAATTGGACCGACCGTCCTTGGAAAATACATTTGCCCTTATTTTTGGATTACAGATAGAAATAAAAAACACTTTATGCTGAAATGTTTGTATATATGGTACGAGGAGATCCCAGTCAGTTTCCTTGGGAAAATAACGACACAATATAATGCACTTTTTGTCTTTGTGTACATGCTACTCATAGTTTATTTAAAACATGAAGATTAACCCAGATCTCTTCCGAGGAGAGGAATAAACAATCCGAAGATAAATCTAAATCTCTTCCAAGGAGAGGGATATACGATCCAAGGATAAATCTAGATGACTTCCGAGGAGACGAATATAAGATCCAACGTTAACTTAAGAATACTCCATTTAATGATTTAGAACTTTATTTACCATGCTGAATGAAATTATATAACAAAAGAAAATGGTTGCAAATGTTTTTTCAATGAATCATTATAATAAAGAACACTCTTCATGCTCCAAATAAAATAGAGAATCCTCATAAATAAAGGTTAATTTTAGTCCTTCTTCTCCTGTATAGTACGTGTAGTTTCTCTAGTCACCCAGCGCCACCTACCGTTGTTATGATAAATC
>NW_026934371.1:0-6005 GCF_032062105.1 Saccostrea cuccullata
ATAAAAATGCAGCTGACAATCGTTATATTTTTTTTTATATAGATAAAATAAAATATTTATAAATTCAAGAGACAAAACAGGACGAGAATGAATGATGGCAAAATATCACATGACGGGAACTGAATTTTATGAATGAAGATTTTAAAAAGTTACTTGTAAGTTGTATATGTTATATCTGTGTATTCTACTTGGCTGTGTGCTTTATAAAAAGGGGGGGGGGGGGCGTCTTGAACATAGTAAATAGCCATAACGTTTGAACGGTAAGTACTAGGGCTTTCGTATTTCAAATATGTAATCCTTGTGAAAAGAATTTTTATTGGATACGACGAAGTTTGACCCTTTGACCTAGACCTTGGAGAACACATGTGTACATCTGAATCTTTTTTTCTGTTTCGTTTCTATGGCAACCGTGAGCGACTCATTACAATTATTTTGAAAGTAGAAATCACTTTGACACATTGCAAGGAATAAACATTGAAAGTTTCAAAACGATTGCCTGAGTAGTTATTGAGAAAATCGAAATTAAAGAATTTTAACTTTCACCTGGTTTCCATGGCAATAATCGATTATATGAAAATTTTAAATACGAGTTGCAGAACTACAGATACTAATCATTAAAATAAGAAAAGTTTCATGACGAACGTTTAAGGGACCAGAGAGAACACTCTCGGACAAAATTTGTCGCTTTTTACAGGTTTCCATGGCAACGGTAGACATATTGGAACTGAACGACCTCACTGCACAACTACAACCAGTGATCGTCCTTGAAGGAAAGTTTCAGGAAGATTGTCCCAGCCATCTCCGAGAAACAGCCTGGATAAAAAAAACATGCGTACAATATCAATATGTCGTCCCCGACTTCGTTCGGGGCGACATAATAACTCCTGAATTTTTCTCATCAATAACTCCTGAATTTTCCCCTTCAATTCGAGCATTTCTGCATTGCAGAGAGCTGATGTGTGTTATGAGATAATAAATCATGTGTGAACTTTCTCAGTTTAGCGGAATCATGAACATTTTCGGCGAGATGAATGTTTTGTATACAGTGGTGATCAAGGCTTTGCGAACCATCAGGAGCGGATCAAAGAATTTATGAATGAATAAAAACTATGGAAATGACGTACCAATTTTTTAATTTATACTTGCACTATCTAATGAAATGAATAATATACAAGTGATAGATATACAAGAAAACGCGAAATGATAATAAATGCAGCTGACAATCGTTATATTTTTTTTTATATAGATAAAATAAAATATTTATAAATTCAAGAGACAAAACAGAAGGAGAATGAATGATGGCAAAATATCACATGACGGGAACTGAATTTTATGAATGAAGATTTTAAAAAGTTACTTGTAAGTTGTATATGTTATATCTGTGTATTCTACTTGGCTGTGTGCTTTATAAAAAGAGGGGGGGGGGGGCGTCTTGAACATAGTAAATAGCCATAACGTTTGAACGGTAAGTACTAGGGCTTTCGTATTTCAAATATGTAATCCTTGTGAAAAGAACTTTTATTGGATACGACGAAGTTTGACCCTTTGACCTAGACCTTGGAGAACACATGTGTACATCTGAATCTTTTTTTCTGTTTCGTTTCTATGGCAACCGTGAGCGACTCATTACAATTATTTTGAAAGTAGAAATCACTTTGACACATTGCAAGGAATAAACATTGAAAGTTTCAAAACGATTGCCTGAGTAGTTATTGAGAAAATCGAAATTAAAGAATTTTAACTTTCACCTGGTTTCCATGGCAATAATCGATTATATGAAAATTTTAAATACGAGTTGCAGAACTACAGATACTAATCATTAAAATAAGAAAAGTTTCATGACGAACGTTTAAGGG
The DNA here is from genome assembly GCF_032062105.1 of Saccostrea cuccullata. Lineage (NCBI taxonomy): Eukaryota > Metazoa > Mollusca > Bivalvia > Ostreida > Ostreidae > Saccostrea > Saccostrea cuccullata. Next base: position 1,857 of record NW_026934371.1, read on the forward strand.
ACCAGAGAGAACACTCTCGGACAAAATTTGTCGCTTTTTACAGGTTTCCATGGCAACGGTAGACATATTGGAACTGAACGACCTCACTGCACAACTACAACCAGTGATCGTCCTTGAAGGAAAGTTTCAGGAAGATTGTCCCAGCCATCTCCGAGAAACAGCCTGGATAAAAAAAACATGCGTACAATATCAATATGTCGTCCCCGACTTCGTTCGGGGCGACATAACTAGATACGATCTCGTTGCGAGCAACGAGTGGGTCTTCCTTTCGATTCTTGATGAGATGAGATAAGATTTTGATTGAAATTTTCATTCTAAAATGATGATTAACCACAATCTGTAAAAAGTCATTGAACATTAAAGACTTAAAAAATCGGCCTTTGGTCCCTAACGGCCCCTAATTTTAAGAATCGGCCCTTTTTATTCATATCCTCTTAAAGTTCTTAAGATTTTGAACATTTTTTGCTCAACAACTATTCAGAAATTCTTTTTCGTTTTTAGCTTTTAGCAAAAAATTTTAGGGGCCAATCCTTCAACTCCTAAATGGTATTTAGCAATAAATGAAAGGTTGCATATTGTTCAGAACATTATTTTAAATTTTGTTTAATATTTTTATCAAAATATTTCTCCCTTTCGAGATATAAAGCATCAAAGATTTAGCATTCTGGCCCCTTGTGGCCCCTAATTATGTACCATACGACATAAAAACCATAAGATATAGTTGTTGATGGTTGAGATAAACATCTTTGCTTCAGTAACATATTACAAAATATTAACTAATAAAGAGTTATCGAAAAAAGACGTTTGGCCCCTCTTGGCCCCTAATTTGAGTGCCCAGCCCCTTTTTCGGGATTTTGTCTTAAATATCTTAAGATTTTGAACATTTTTTTGTTCTATAACTATTCAGAAATTCTTTTTCGTTTTTGAGCGATTAGCAAAAGAAATATTTAGGGGCCAACCCTTCAACTCCTTAATGGGGACGTTTAGCGAAAAATGAAAGGTTGCATATTGTTAAGAACTTTTTTTTGAACATCTTTTGTTCAACATCTGTTATCAAAATATTTCTCATTTTCGAGATATAGAGCATCAAAGATTTAGCATTCTGGCCCCTTGTGGCCCCTAATTATGTACCATACGACATAAAAACCATAATATATAGTTGTAGATGGTTGAGATAAACATCTTTGCTTCAGTAATGTATTACAAAATATTAACTGATAAAGAGTTATCGATTGAAGACTTTTGGCCCCTCTTGGCCCCTAATTCGAGTGCCCAGCCCCTTTTTCGGGATCTCATTTTGAAGATATTCAAGATTTTGAACGTTTTTTGTTCAATAACTATTCAGAAATTCTTTTTTGTTTTTGAGCTATCAGCAAAAAAAATATTTAGGGGCCAACCCTTCAACTCCTTAAAGGGGACGTTTAGCAAAAAATGAAAGGTTGCATATTGTTAGAAACATTGTTTGAACATCTTTTGTTCAATATTGCTTTATCAAAATATTTCTGCCTTTCGAGATATAAAGCATCAAAGATTTAGCATTCTGGCCCCTTGTGGCCCCTAATTATGTACCATACGACATGAGTATCATAATATATGGTTGTAGATTGTTAAGCTTAACATTTTTTGTTCAGTAAGATATACCAAAATATTGATTGTTAAAGAGTTATCGATTAAAGACTTTTGGCCCGTTTTTGCCCTTAATGTGATGAGTCAGCGCTTTTTTCTTGGTATAATATGAAAGATCTTGATGTTCTGCACAAATGATGTTCAGTATGTTTTAACAAAATAATTATACTTTAAAAGATATGATGCAAAATGTCTTAAAAAATCACTCATGATTCGTGTCCTAAATTTTGACCCCTACCGAGCTTCCATACTAGAAACTTCCGGAAAATATCCTGACCCAGGTGCAACATGGCAACATGTCCTCTATTATCACTGAAAATTTCAACGCTCTAGCTTAAGCCGTTATTGAGTTCTGTCACAGACACGGAGGTCATCTGAATTTTAAGAAAAGGGCGATAACTCTAGACCGGAAGTGATTTTCAAAAAATCCTACGGCCGGAATTAACTTCAAATAATTGTGCACCAACCCTGAAAATTTGAAACAAATCGATCGAAAAATCTTCGAGGAATCGTCGGCACAAAATTTGTGCAGAAAAAAGAATAATAATAATAATAATAATAATAAGAAAATTGAAAAAGAAACATAAGAATAATAGAAGGGTCTTCCGCTGAAGACGGAAGACCCTAATAATAATAATAAAAGTGAAAAAGAAACAATAGAATAATAGAAGGGTCTTCCGTTGGAGACGGAAGACCCTAATAATAATAGGGAAAAAGAAACCGAGAAATAATAGAAGGGTCTTCCGCTGAAGACGGAAGACCGTAATAATAATAACTAGAGCCGAGCTCGTTGCAAAGCAACGAGTAGGTCTTCCGTCCTGCTTGACCGGAAGTGCATCTGTAACTTTCATTTAAAAAAAAAAGAGTCATAAAGTTCAAAAATGGTTCAATCCTCCAAATCGATATTAATTAATGCAATACTAAGCCATTTTTGGCTACTTCCGGTTTGACGGGAAGTGACGTCGACGGACAGAAAATTAAGATTTAAGCTTCCAGTGACATATGTTACCCAAAAACCTGTCAAGAACGGCAAAAATATGCAATTTTTGACTACTTCCGGTTTGACCGGAAGTGACGTCGCCGGACGAAATTTGACGAGCCCATTAGATAAAGCTTGACATTTCTAACAACTTTGCTTCTTTGACGTATTATAAATTCTCAATACTTTTTGAGATATAAAGGAAAACTTTTGGCCCTTTTTGGTCCTTTATTATAGGGGCCAGCCCCTTATCGTTGATATCTTTTGAAAGATTGTAACATTCTAAACAAGTTTGGTTCTATATGTCTTTACAAAATGTTAACATGTAAAAAGATATTGCAGATATAAGCTATTTTTGGGTACTTCCGGTTTGACCGGAAGTGACGTGAACAAGACGAAAATTAGGTTTTATGCTTCCAGTGACATATGTTACCCAAAAACATGTCAAGAACGGCAAAAATATGCAATTTTCGACTACTTCCGGTTTGGCCGGAAGTGACATCAGCGGAGCACGTTTTGACGACTCCAGTAGTTTTAACTTGACATTTTGAACAACTTTGCTTCTTTGATGTCTTACAAATTCTCAATACTTTTTGAGATATAAAGGAAAAGCTCTCGGCCCCTCTAGACCCTTAATTTTAGGGGCAAGCCCCTTTTTTTTAGATATCGTTTGAAAGATCTTTAAATTCTAAATTTCTTTTGTTCTATATCTTTTAACAAAATATTTCTAGGTAAAAAGTTATCGTAGAAAAGGTGTAAAAAATTTTGAAATTCTTGATACGACTATTTTCGGGCCATAGCGAGCGTGGCGCTTGTACTTCCGGTGGTTGCGATATACAAATTCACTTCTCCAAACGTTGCTCTACCATCACTATAAATTTCATGCTTCTGTGTTAAGTGCTTTGTGAGAAAACTGCCGGAAAAAGGGCCCTCTGAAAATTACTAAAACGCGGAAATCTCAAAACCGGAAGTGATGTCATCAAAACAAAAAAAAATATATTTAGTTTTTTCCATGCTCTATCAGTCCTAAAGTTTCGTAAGAATCGGGTAAGCCGTTTTCAAGAAATCGCGTGCACAAAATGGTAAGAAAAAAAAAAATAATAATAATAATAAAAATAGTGGAAAAGAAACACTAAGAATCAACAGAAAGGTCTTCCGCTGAAGACGGAAGACCTTAATAATAATAAAAGTGAAAAAGAAACCGAAGAATAATAGAAGGGTCTTCCGCTGAAGACGGAAGACCCTAATAATAAAGGTAAAAAAGAAACATAAGAATAATAGAAGGGTCTTCAGCTGAAGACGGAAGACCCGAATAAAAGTGAAAAAGAAACAATAAAATAATAACTAGAAACGAAACTCGTTGCGAGCAACGAGAGGTCTTCCGTCCCATTCAGAAAAAAAAAACGTAAAATCAAACTGAAAGTGATTTTAAAAATCGGACACACGGGGGACCGAACCCGGGTCGCCAGCGTGAAAATCCATTGCGGTACCCATTACACCTTTGGGAACCCGCTTCAAATATAACATTTTCGAATTCGCGAAAA
>NW_026934372.1:0-6092 GCF_032062105.1 Saccostrea cuccullata
TATGTGTGATATAGGGCATACAAAATATTTCATTTTCATTTGTTTTTTAGGTTTTAAAAAAAATGTAAGGACTACATGTTGTACTGTATGATGCTAAAAAAGATGTATTTTTCTGTATGCAGTACTGAAGATTTTAAAACCCAAAATTGAATCTGCTGTTAATAAAAATCTTTTAGTGTCTAAATAATTAATTTGATAATCATTTTATTTGTGATATCAATACATAATTGTGCTTTTTTTATTATCTAAAGATAACATGATGAACTTTTCTCATCTGAGTTAATGTTAAAAACAATTTGTTTTGAATTAAAAAAACATTTTCATGAACTTTTTTGGCATTAATTTTTGAAAAATTTTTAAAATGCATTTTTTTCACACAGTACCCCGTCATATTAACAAAATGGTTTTATTTTCTATACAGTCTCAACCTGGAAGATTGTATTGTTCCTAACTATCTATAATCCATTCTATGGTTCAACTGTCTGCTCTTCCTTTGGAATAAAGTTAGTCAACCAACAAAGAAACACACAAAACTTAAAGAAATTTCAATGAGATAAATTGTAATAACATATTTTTTTTATTATTTTATTTTTTTTTTTTTTTACATAATGATGTTTATAAATTTTGAATTGATATGTAAATAATAAATTTAAATAAAAAGGGCTTGGTGGTCATGGTCATTTTAACTATATTGATTTCCTTTAGAGAAAAAGAAGAGCTCCATTTCAATATATATACAAAAATGCATATCAAATTTTGAAACTAAAATGTATAAAAGTTTTCTTTGCCAAATGATATTAACAGCTAAGATAGCATATCTATAAGAATAAGTTAAATATGGTAATTTGTAACCCCCCCCAGTTCCTTAATATCATAGTTGGAAAAGATAGCAAGTTTTGACTCCAATTGCTGATGAATTCTGAATTTCCCATTTAATATTAACATTATATCACAGGGAAAAAATACTATAATGTAGCACATCAATGACCAAAAAAGAAACTTAATGCACCTCTTAACTATGTATAAAGACTGTAACCTTATAACTGATGAAAAAATTTTATTTGTGGAAATTAAAAACCCCGGTGTTTACACCCAAATCTTTTATGAGTGCATGGGATGTTGTAAACTTTCCTGTTTATAAAAAATATACCTTGGAGCATACATTTATTCATAAAAAGGACTTTCAATATCATTTCTATAAATTTTTTTTTTTCTTTTAATAATCTAGTGTTATATTCATTTTTAAACCCCTTAATAGTAGTTTCCCAAAAACTTAGTTGTCTGTAATTTTTTTTTGCTCTTTGAACACAAAAACCCCGATTTAATTTTTTTAGGTAAACATATAAGACATCATAGATGATTATCAGAGTGTGTATCAAATTTAACCATAAGGTCAATTAAATGGTCTAAGGAAAAACAAATGAAAGTAAAATTTTTTTTTATTAGAATACATAATTTTGTAATAAAAAATACTGGAAAAAAGTTTCTCTCATAATAAGCTTATGTCCTCCAAGAATTCAGTTTGATTCCCCCATTAATCCTTGTATCTTTCCAATTGGTTTTTTGGGCTAAAATTCATGTGTCTTTAACAACATTTTTTTTCTGACAATTGTTTTCTTATTATCTATAAACTTGACTTCTTTTAGTCAAAGGTCTTTCAGGGTAATCAAGTAATTCTTACCCTCTTTTGGTAATAAATGGTTAATTTCCCCATTGGCTTCTTCTGCAATCAAGGTCTTTCTATGTAATCTCTGAAACATTAGCATCACCTTTTTGGACTTAAATTTGGTTTTATTCTTGTTGAGAAATGATTCAAAAGTGCCATCTTTTTTTTAAAATTTTAGGGGAACCCTTTTTGCACATCTTTCTTAAAGTTCCAAATGAATTTTACTATTCCTTTACTTTTTCTTTACTGGATTTCCCCCATGGTTAATATAATTTTTCATTTTACACCTTGTATTTATACCCTTTTTTGTCATAAAATTTTCCATAATTTTAATAATAAAAATTTTTTTTTTTTCAACAAGACATTATTTTTTTTTTTTTTCCAGGATTTCAGTGAGGTTATGGAAATGATCTATTCACTCTCAGAATGGGAAGACTATCAGTTTAAAAGAAAAACTAACAGATATCCTTGGCAAAACGAAAAAAAAATGGGGGTTTTAAAGGGGGAAAACATAGATAAATAATTTCCAATAAAAAACTATTATATGTGTTTACCATGACAAAGAAGGACCCAGGTTTGTATTTTTTATGTCAGACATGATATGGATAATGTATATTAAACTGAGATCTAGTCAAATCAAGTATTGAAAAATGATTTCTGATAGCATAAATTTTAAAAACTAATTTAATAAATATTTAATTTTTTTTTTAAATTTATTTTTGATACTTTTTATGTATGGGAATTAACATTTAAACCTTTTTTTTTTCATTTATTTCTAAAACCCCCCCTAAAATTACACAGATTTAATGGGGTTTTTTTATTTTTAAATTTTCCCTGGAATTGTAAATAATTTTGTTTGTGTAGGGTTTATGTTTAATTTTGAATTTAAAATTGGTTTTTCAATACCCCCAATAAAATGCAAGTTCCCAAACTGGGTTTTAATAAATATCTTGAATATTTTATCATCCCAATTCATCATATAATTACATATAGAATGGTTGTAGGAATAACTTTTTGTTTAGCACACTTTGTCAAAAAAATGTTTTTTTTTCCCCAAAAAAATTTTTTTTTTTTTTGTGTAAACTTAAAAATGGGAAAAAAAAATTTTTTTTTTTTGAAAAGGTTTTTTTTTTTTAAATTTTTAATTTAAATTATTTTTTTTTCAAAAAAAAGGGGTATCTCAATAATTTATGCTTTGACCTTGAAAAGTGTCTAAAAACAAAGTGATTCCTCAACCTTTTTGTAAAGTAGATGAATATGGATGATAAAATATTCAAGATATTATTAAACCACAATTAGGGACACTTGCATCTTTAGGGGGTTTTTAGACCTTTTTAAATTAAAAATTTAAAATAACATACACAAACAAAATTATTTACAATTCCAGGAAATTTAAATAATAACAAAACCAGCTCTAAATCTGTGTAATTTTGGGGGGGGTTATAGAAATAAGATGAAAAATAAAAGGTTTAAATTTTAAATTCCCTACATAACAACGTCTCAATATAAATTGGTCAAAATAAAATAATTAATATTTATTAAATTATTTTTAAAGAGTCATGTATCAGAAATCATTTTTCAATACTTGATTTGACTAGATCTCAGTTGATAAATAGCTACATCTTATCCAAAGTGTCTCAGTAAAAGATACAATCCTGGGTCCTTTCTTTGTACCCGGTAAAGACAGTCTATGATCGTACTTAAATTGGTTGGAAATCATATTTATCTATTTTCTTTTTAAATCCCCCATCCTGTTTGTTTTCTTGTTTAGTGTTAAGAGAGGATATTCTTTATTTTTGCTTAATCTGATAGTTTTCGCCATTCTGAGAGTAGAATAGATCTTTCCATAACTCTCACTAGAGAATCCTGGAAAATAGAAAAAAAAATAATGTCTTAGTTGAAAAAAAAATTGTTATTAATATAAGCTTGATGGAATTCTAAATATAGAAAAAAAAGGGATAAAAAAGGTGTAACATCAAAATTTAAATTTCCATTTTAAACCATGGGTAACACCTCCAGAAAAGAAAAGAGTAAAGGAATGAGTAAAATTCATTTTGGGAAGAGAGTTTTTTTAGAGAAAGATGTAGACAGAGGTATACCAAAAAAAATTTTAAAAAAAAGATGGCATATTGAATCATTTCTAAAAGAATATACCAAATTTAAAGTCCAAAAAGGGGTGATCCTAATGTTGCCAGAGATTACATAGAAAGACCCTTGATTGCAGAAGGAAAAGGGTTTTTAAAGAGATAACTTTTCCAGATTTGTTTATTACAAAATTATGTATTCTAAAAAAAAAAAAGTTTTCACTTTCATTTGTTGTGTTTGACCATTTAATTGACCTTATGGTTAAGATTGTGATAACACTCTGATAATCATTATGATGTCTCATATGTTTACCTCAAAAGTTGAATCAGGGTATTTGTGTTCAAAGAGCTGAAAAAACTATACGACAGATTAAGATTTTGGAAGCATCATATTAATGGGTTTTAAAGAGATATAACACTAGATTATTAAAAAGAAAGAACAAAAACTCATAGAAATGATATTGAAAGTACCTTTTATGAAAAAGTGTCATGCTCCAAGGTATATTTTTTTTAAACGGAGAAGGTTTTCAACAGTCCCATGCACTCATAAGAAGATCTTGGGTATAAAACACCAGGAATTTTTAATTCCAACAATCAGTTATCTTACATCAGTTATAAGGTTACAGCTTTATAATAGTTAAGGGTCATTAAGATTTCTTTTTGGTCATCCAGGCACATTATAGTATTTTTTCCCTGTGATATAATGTTAATATTAAATGGAAATTCAAAATTTACAGCAATTGGAGTAAAACTTGCTATCTTTACCAACATTATTAAGGAACTGGGGGGGGGGGTTTCAAATTACCATATTTAACTTATTCTATAAAATGCTATCTTAGCTGTTAACTATCATTTGGCAAAAAAAACTTTTATACATTTTATTTAAAATTTATATGAATTTTTAAAAAGGGCCCTTTTCTTTAAAAGGGGAAACAATAGTTAAAAATGACCATGACCACCAAGCCCTTTTTATTTAAATATATCATTTTTATCAATTCAAAATTATAAACATGCATATGTAAAAAAAAAAAAAATAAATAAATATTACAATTGTATCTCATTGAAACTTTACCTTCAAGTTTTGTGTGTTTCTATGTTTGTTGACTAACTGTGTATTTCCAAAGGGAAAAGCAGCAGCTAAATTCATAGAGAATGGATTATAGATGGTTAGGAACAAACATATCTTCCAGGTTGAGGACTGTATAGAAAATAAAACCATTTTGTTAATATACAGAGACTGTTAAAAATGATTTTTTAAAAATTTCAAAATTTACAATCCAAAAAGTTTATGAAAATGTTTTTTTTTAATCTCAAAAACAAATTGTTTTTAACATTAACCCAGAAAAAATTCATCATGTTATTTTTGATAATAAAAAAACAAATTTTTTGTAATATCACAAATAAAATGATTTAAATTAATTATTTAGCACTAAAAATTTTTTTTAACGCAACAATTTTTTTTAATATCTTCAGTTGATACAGAAAAAACATTTTTTTAGCATCATCACAGTACAACATGTAGTCCTAATTTTTTTTAAAACTCAACCAAGAAAAAAAAGTGAAAATAAATGTTATTATGATATACACACATATTTAAATCAAAAAAGGATAAATTTTTGTAGATTTTACTTTTTTTTTTTACATTTCATAGAATAATTTTTTATTAAGTCTGAATTCCCTGGCTAAAGAATAATGAATTATGAAATCACATTTATACAAAAGGACTTTTTAATATTCTAAAATCCTTAACATGTGTTAATATATTTTAGGTTAAAAAAATGTTTATATGAATGAAGTTAGAGACAACAATCACATAAATATTACACAGTCATTAAATTAAAACCCTATAATCATCTTAAAAAAAGTGACTTCATTGGAAATGTAAACAATTAAAACAAGACAAACTTACCAGAAATATCCAACTATATGCCCAATAAGCCTATCCATTAAATAATCCAGTGATTAATTACATCTCAGCTGATCCTGAAAAAAATCATACAATTAGTAAAACACAATTAACCTCATTTTACAATGTAAGTAAAGCAAAAAATTTTCAGACAAAAGGGAAGAAATGTAAAAGATACCATGTATTTTACCAAAATTTAGTGAAATTTTTCTGATTAAATTCAATCATAGAATGACCCATCATAGAAATATTAAATGCACTCTGAGTTACTGCAGGTTTTATAACTGTAAATCACATGAAATGAGGATAAATACAGTATTTACATTCAAAAAAAGAACTTTACATTAAAAAAATGTTAAATGTAAAAATGCCTTCATAGGAAATGTAAACAAAAAAAAAAAAAACAAAATAAACTTCCCGAAAATCCCAAAAAAAT
>NW_026934373.1:0-59942 GCF_032062105.1 Saccostrea cuccullata
TCCTTTGTTTACGGAAATGCATTACTGCTGATTTTTATATTTATACGCAAGTAACTAGATAAGTCAAATATATAAACCTCCGATTTTATGCAATATCAAATGTATATATTAGTTTGGCTATATAATTATGTTTTAAAGTTGGAGGAAGATGATCAGAAGCATACATTATACATACCTCAGGGATGTTTTGTAATATTACATTTTAATTAAAAATTAAGCCTTATATTTTCAAAAAGAGCAACCATTAACATGTTATAATTAATAACAATTGGTACAGTGTTCTCTTAAACGACCCTTACTTATATCTATATATTTAATTCACTTCTCAACCCTTTATAGTCGCCTCTGTGAAAGTCTACTCCAGGTGCGCGATAAACTGGCTATGATTTTGAACCCTTTTTTGTGTATAGTCGCCTCTAAAGAAATTCTACACAAACAGGTGCGCGAGTTTGGTCTTGAAACTGGCTAACAAATGATTTTGAATAGATACAATTAAATGATTATTTATTAAAAACGTTAAATCCTTGTCATAGTCAAGGTGTGAAAATTCTTATGGGATTACTCTGCAATTGGATTAAATACAGGTTTGAATGTAAGATTTTGCTACAAATACAGGATCAGAAAGCTTTCATAAAATTATAATAGCATCAAAAATAACTATAAAACAAATCAGCAATTTTGGAATATGAACATTTAAAAATCGTAATTTTTCATGAAATATGGAGGCATATATTATTTATTAAAAACGTGTCTAGAATCATTATGCATGGACAGGTTGGTGATTTACAAATTTTGGAAAGTTGAGAAATTCTCCCCAACAGTGCGAAAAATACTTTTATTACACGTTTTTTGCATTACTGGGTCTTTAGCTTTATGTCAAATCTTAAGATATTAAACCATAACGCTACAGTTCTGCGGCTAAATACATGTTTTTAATCTTCATAGCTGAATGGTTCTTGTGTGAGATATGTCGTCCAAGATATCTGTTTAATTTTGGGGAGTGATTTGCCGTAATTGAAAGTCCCATGATAAAATGGAATACATGTATAACAAATAAGAAATTATTACCAACGGCTTGAATTACATTAGATTCCCTTTTCACATGTGTTATCTTCGTAAATACCGGTATATGGAAACAATATACACTATGCTATAATTAGTACTTGAATTAAATCGAATTTCCTCTTACGTCTGTCTTTATTCCTAATGGAAAGGTGAAAAATAACGAAAATATGAATATATTATCATCACTCTTTTACTTTTTCATCGACGTAAAAAAATTAATTAAAGGACAAAATACATAATTACAAAATTAACACATATAGTCATTATTAAGGATCATTGTGACAGTGGGGAACTTTTATATTGAAAATACATGATTTAGTATATCTTCCATGATTTTGCCCCGCGCTTACTTCATAATTACATGTTTCATATGTGTTTTTCTTTTTTTTCTTTCTCTCCCTTTTCAGATTCTGATTAATATGTACTTCATATATTCTCGAACCTCTGACCTGCATTGATGTAAATAGTATATAGTTTTTCATTATCCTCATCATGTAACATGTATTTGAAATGATTTTGAGTGAATATAAATGAACTTGAACGAGTAAGATAATTACTTATTACTACATAGTCTATACCAAAGTCAGTAGATAGGGGAAATATAAGCCTGGGGAGTAGCGCCGAGTGGGCTAGCTGGGATTACTAAAGAAGTACAAAACAGTGTATATACACTGTTACGCACGCCTGAACTTCAACCATAGCCCTAAACATGGTAAACAGCAACAGGGCTATGTCAGTCAACGTAATGTAAGGGGAGGGTGTAAAGAGAGAGATTCAATGCTATATTTGAGTAATAATTAAAAATTTTTTTCCCAAATTATTTTCGTCCTTTCATAATTATACCATGTTTCTTCAACATTTAAAAAAAAGTTATAGACTTGACATAATTACGGTACTAGAATTGCGGAATGGTTTCTTGCCCAACCAATTATGAAATAACTAATTTACTCCTAACAGAGACATAAAAGAAATATTTTATGAAATTTAAAACTGTTACAATTATTCCAAAGGTGTAATAATGTCAAAAGAAATCATATCCGAGATAATTTTTTTTCATTCAAAATTGATAATCGAGTGAAATTATTATATTCAGTTACCTTCGCACTTATAATCGGCGATAAATTTCACTAATTTGGACTATCTCAGTATAATGTGAATATAGTAGACAGAACATGATGATAAGCAAAGAAAAGACAGGTTTTAGATTGCTAACGGATCGAAAGAGGTAAAGGCTAAAATATGTCACGAGAAAGCAAAGAGTACAATAGCGGGAAAAGGCTGTATAGTTAATGTATTTTGTCATCGGAAAGCACGATTTTTCTCGCGGTAAGCTGTTTTGAATCGCGAAAAAGAGATACTGCGAGTCTCAGTCCTGTAGCTTTCGCTGAATATTCAGCGAAAGCCACGGGACTGGATGAGGGATGAGAAAGAAGTGAATAGACCCCCCACCCTGATAACTATATGCGTGTGAACAATGAACGATGGACATCGATCTTCTTAAGGACATACACAACGTACCTTACCTACTGATAATTTTCCAAGATATTCTAAATTTAAACTTATAATATCATTACATGTTTTTTAGACAAAAAATCAGCATGTGTTACCAGGGGTTTTGAAAAGATATCGAATTTTGAAAATTGTTTCATTATTCAAATAAAAATGTATAAAAATTATAAAACATGAATTCCAGATTTTTTTTCATCGAAAATTTTTTGAGAATAGGTGTACAAATCCATATATAGACTTTAAAAATATTGCACACAGGTCCTTCATTTAGTGGAACTCTTCAACTCCAGGGAAGAATCCAAAAAAGTTCAAACTACGTTGCGTATGACCATAAACGCGCATAGACATATTTTCTCAAAACATATTAATTAAAAAACTTATTTTATCTAAAAAGTTATTGAAACTTCAAATTTCTGTACAGGTTTTAAAACCTTTTTTTAAGGAGAGTTATCAAAAGGTGGAACAAAATTAATATCTAATCAAAGGCAGGAAAAATTAACAGTCTGTTTTGTAATTCAGTATTTTAGTCACGACGGGTATACATGGTATATGTGAGGCCATTGGAAAGAGTGTGTCAAAAGTCATCTTGATTATTCGTTAATGTGTAGGGCTGTACTTATATACACACTTTTAGCTGTTCCCGCCCTGTATCTCTTCTAATGTAATTTTTTCGCTAGGGAATCTGGCAAGGTATGCAAGTAAATATTTCCCGGTAAATTCATTACGGTTACCCAAACGGAAATTACTTTCCCAAAGGCCTGTAGTTTGATCGAGTCTATCGTTATAAATTTAAGGACACACATCTTTTTTCTTAAGAAGAGTAAATTAATACAGCATGTCGGCGAATTAAAATAAAATATTGAACAACATATGTTTGTAGTAGTTTTGACAAACTTCACATCTTTATAAATTACAATGATATCAACAGAAACAGCATGACACAATTCATTCTTTTTATAGATTGCCTTAGCATAGGGTAACTTCAAAAGCCGTAACGGTTGTTCTTGAGGAAAACAAAATCGTGTGAAATACCGATATTTAAGGAAATAATTTAATTTTTAACAGGATAATTTTATTTCAAATCAGTGATGAAAATTGAAATCTTATAAGTTCTAAATAGTTTTTCTTTCATTGAACTTCTTAAAATAAATGTAGGTTATTTTATAGATATGATCTCTTGTGTAAATTATGAATTATTATACAATAATTTTTAATGATTGAATAAAAAAAAAAACTACACAAATTGAATCATCATCTTGCGGAGACTGTGTGTGTACATGCACGACAACAGCCCTTTGTTCCCTTTAGGTAGAAAACCCTCTCAAATCACATAGAATATCAGAATAGACAAAAAATACACACTGACAGGTGTCTTCCTGACACGTGTCTCCCCCTGATATGACACGTGAGGACAGGTGCCCGTAGTTACACAGACCGTAACAACGTTTTCAAAAGACTTTGTGGGTTTTTTTTGCCAGGGGTGGGAGAGATTCCCAAGAAAAATAGACAAACAAAACAAATAAAAATAAATAAATAAAGGAAAACCTAACAAACAACAATTTTCTTAATATTTTAAACAATATGTATTATAGCAAAATACTAGTAATTTAATACTCAGACCCCGACCTATTCGATGAATGAGTTTTTTCAGATCAGTTTACATTGATTTCTATGTAACTATACTTACACTTCTTTATTTTGTTTTTTATTCAATTGTCGCAACTTATTTCTTTATGGCTGATTTCTATGTAACTACACGTATTCTTCTCTATTCCAATTCACGCATTTGATGTATGAGTTTACCAACACTACTGTAATAAATAAAATTCAAATTAACCTGCGTTCACGGTCAATACATTTTATCACACAAAAATATACATCTAGGTATTTTAGGCATTTTTGAAGGGTAATTTATTCAGGACATGTATATGTGTACACGTTTGAATAATAATATAATGTATATCCAATAATGTAATCTTACTTTACATATAATAAAATATTGATGTATAATATTTTATTATGTAAAGTACGATTACATTATTGGATATACATTATATCATTATTCAAGCGTGTACACGTACATGTCCTGAATCAAAATGATTAATTAAATGTACGAAGGAACTTCAAGGATATGGAAATAACAATCAGAATAATCTTGTTTTTCTGTAATAATACTATGTTTTGGAAGCTCCTTCCACACATTTTGTTTCCGGAAAATACGCAAATTCAAGCATTAAATGTAAATTAATGTACCGAACAGAAAACTTGAGTTACAGGAATCTCCCCCCCCCCCAATTTAGAACGTCGTGAATACATTAGGTGTTGTATTTTAAAGCAATATGAGCTGTATGAGCTATTATGATTAATTTGTATGTAATTTAAACCCTTTTTTATAAAGTTTCAGAAGAAATTAATATTTATTTAAAACCGAATAAATTATACAGTTTTATATAAGAAATCATTATTGTATACAGGACGACAATAATTCAATTATGCTTCATTTAACATATTTAAAGCTAATAAAATTTCTATCGCAAATATAAACAGCAGAAGTTTATAAATGATTTATTTTTCTGTTAATAAATTAGTTAATTACAAATTTGCAATAAATTTTTCGTACATCAAGTATGCAGCTCACATTGCTTTAATTCATTTTTTTTTAGGGGGGGGGTATTTTTTTCCTGTTTTTTTGCTTCTTAAATAATTTTGGGGGTTCCCTTTCTTATATATGACTCTATGCTTTTTGCTGGGGACACCGACCTGGGACCCCCCCCCCTTTCTACAATTGCTGGATCCGCCCCTGTATATACTAGTATATAGGTCCCTGCATCATGGTAAAATGACTACGATCAGTTCCTTCAAATTGTTTATTTGATATTCAGGTTTTGAGAAATTCATATCAGCTTTCATTTTGCGTTAGATGCATAACTGTAGCTGAGTAGCTCCCCGAAAAAAATATTTTGAAAGACCGGAGAGCTGCAGTCAGATCCCCCCTTTCCATCTGCATTCTACAGGAACCTTTCTCTTCGTCATTGAATATGAAATATTGAAATATTTTATACAAATGACTTCAAAAGGTTAATTACTTCTGAAGATGGTCCGAAAATGGTATAGTAAAACTTCGCCGGAATCTTCCTTGCATGTCGCTTAATTGTGGGTGGTCGGAACCCGTAGCCGGGGTTGTTAAGGTACAGGTACACGAAGGAAATCAAATATACGCAAAAATCTACAGATCTAACGAACAGAAAGGACAGTTTTTTTCTTCAAATTATTAGACGTATAAATATATCTTTATTACAGAAAAATCTTTCTCTTTTCTTCTCTCTGCTCTGTGTAAAAAAATAAAGGGGGTGGGTGGGGTTCCAACCACCGACCCCCCTGGATCCGCCCAGTAATGATATGGTCCCTTTTTTAACAAACTTTGCTCTCCTAAATTTTTTTTATTTTCACTCAAAACACGGAAACACGTTTTTTTTTGTGTAGTGTGTAGTTTGTTTCCTTGAAAATGTGATTTACAACTTACGTATAGTAGTTGACTGTTCGCTATAACACCTCCTCCCATGAAAGTATTTGTTTTTACTATTCAAAATAAAACAAGAAACACAGAAATAATTCTCTTTATGTCGCATATTATACTTTCTGATCATGAGCATTTGTAATGTAAGACTTGTTCATTTTTTTAAAGTAAAAACAAAAATCTATAATTTCAACTTCGGTAGGTCTTTTTTTATGTAACAATATAAAACACAAATTAAACCCTTGAGTTCGATTACAGGGGTACACCCAATCGCAACTTCTCGGGCCTTTCCGATTAGCGGAAAAACGAGGTTGCTTTTCCGACCTCTGACGGAAAGACCCGAGATGATGCGATTGAGTGTTCGTACACCCTGATATGATCCAAGTCAGTAAAACGCTTTATTAAAAAGAGCATGAAATCGAAAGTAAGAACATGAACTGAAGAAGATTGAAGGGATAATTCATGCAAGTGTAAATCATTTTGTTTGAGTTTCTTGATTTAAACTGTGTGAATTACACCATTAACATCACCACCAACTTTACCAAGACCAAAAGTTAGCAGACGGAAGTGCCTTGAATGTGTCATTGTAAGTACGGTTAGCATGGTTCGTACCGTGCAAACGGATTAACACAATTTGCACACGTAACTTAGACCACATTCTGTCACATAACAATCTATCTGATAACATTTTGATTGAAAAATTAGGGCTATCTTGTCAGTGTAAGAATTTTAGATAAGATTTGTTCAGATAATGGCACATATTTAAAGGGGAGTTAATAAAGAAATATGTATATTTGTAGCCATCTTTCAAAAATCTTCCCAAGAACCATTCATTGGCCCATAAAAGTTTAAACTTATGTTTAAACTTATGTGAAACATTTATTACATAGTGTAGATTCAAGTTTGTTTATATCATGACTCTGGGGATTAGGGTGGACCACAATAGGAGATCAAAATTGTACATAGGAATACCCTGTATTTTTTTTTTAAATCATTTTATCAAGAACAACAAATTTGATCAGTCATTTTGATATGGAAGTATCATCATGCAGTATAGATTCAAGTTTGTCACAATTGAGAATCAAAGTTTTACACAGCAATATATATATTATAATATATTTATAAAAGTTTAAAATCTTATTTTAGAGAGAAGCCATGATTTAATCCTTTTGATATGGAAACATCCTCATGTAGTGTAGGTGATTTTTTTCTTCTTCAAATCAATGCAATCATGACCCTTAGGGGAAGGATGGGGCCACAGTAGGGAATCAAAATTTTACATATTAGGAATACCTAGCAAACTGGGTCTTCAGATAACGTCAACTAAAAAGTAGGTCACAAAGACTTACATTTTGAATTTTATGGCTATATTTAAATATTTCCATTTCTAATTTTTTTGTCTGTGATAACTCTTTGAAAGTTAGGGGAGTTTATTTTTTGATAATTCTGCCAGAATGAAAATTAGGCAGCCAGATCGATTGGTCAGGTGCTAAGGAGGCCTAATATGCATGCAAATCTCGTGCCCATCTGTCTCTGTGTCTGATGCTATGGAAGCCAAATATGCATGTAAATCTTGCGCGTCTGTCTTTGTGTTTGACGTCAGTGGGCGAGGACTATTGAAATTGGCATGGGAGTCCTTGTGTAATTTAAATCTATTAGTCTTCATTTTTAAAGTCTAAATCTACAATTTTTAATATTTCACAATGAAATGGAAATTTTACTGGAAGCCCGTTATGCAGATTATCCCATGTTTCCCTCTATCGTTGATGCCCTGGCATACAACACTAACTAGACAGTGATTCCTTAAACATCTCCGGTACTTATTGGCTTAGAATCATCATCCTTTGTAAGTTGATGCATCATCATAGGTCTTCAGAGTGTTTTAACCAAAATGTAGGTCATGATGACCTACTACTGGAATTTCAAGGCTTTGTGATAGATTTTACAATTTATCAGAAGAGGGATTCAAGGCTCTTAGGGCTAATGTTCTTGTTAAACACTGATATCCACACACAAATAAGAGGAAACAGTACAACATACTCAAAATGGGTAGATACAAAAAATCCTATTGGAATAATATTTTAAATTCCTAAGGGATTTTTTTTTAACCTAAGATTATGAAATTAACGAAGATGGCACAAAAAATAATCCTATAGGAATAACTCTCAAATTCCTATGGGAATTTTAATCCTAAGGGAATTTCTTTTCCTAAGGGAGAAAAAAATTCCTTTAGGAGAAATTTTGTTTCCTATAGGATATATTTTCTCCCATAGGATTTATTTTTCTCCTTTAGGAAAATAAATTCCCTTAGGAAATTAAATTCTCCCATGGTAAATTTAAGTCCCACAGGAATTTTTAAATATCCTGCAGGAAATTAAGAAATAGGATTTTGATAATATCCCTCAGGAATTTTATTTTTCCTACAGGAACTTTATTTTTCCTATGGGAATTTTTTGTTCAAAGGTGATTATCTCACCTGACAGGTGAGATTTACCTGTAACAAAGGTAGTTATGAACTCTGTGAGTGATGGTCTATTGAAACTCATTACATAAGGATATATTAAAAGTGTTAATAATATGACACTGTCAAATTAGGATGAACTCACGCGCATGCACGTGCGCCTTCCTCTGATTGGCTGAAACAAAAATCTCAATATCTCTTTTGTTTTCCGACGAAATGCTTTGAAATTTTTAACATTATCATGAATTAGGATATCCTAAAATATAATATGGAAAAAATTTCATGAAATCACGCGCATGCACGTGCGCTGCAATCTGATTGGCTGAAACTTTAAATGGCTATATCTCCTTTATTTTTTGACGAAATGCTTTGAAATTTAAAACATAGTCATGCATTAGAATATCCTGCAATATGATATACAAAAATTTCAAGAAATGACGCGCATGCACGTGCGCTGCAATCTGATTGGCTGAAACTTTAAATGGCCATATCTCCTTTGATTTTTGACAAAATGCTTTTAAATTTAAAACATAGTTATGCATTAAGATATTCTACAATATGATTTAGAAAAAAATTCTTGAAATCACGTGGATGCACGTGTGTCGCAATCTGATTGGCTGAAACTTGAAATGGCTATCATTCCTTTGGTTTTCAACCAAACAGGATGGGATTTAGAACATAGATAGATATAAGGGCCTCCTACAAGAAGGTATGGTCATCACGCACGTGCATGCACGTGCGTGCATTTGGAACGAGCAAAATTGAAAATACACTTGAATGAGTGATTTTTGATACTTTTGGACTAAATGCTTTCATATAAAGTATATTTAAATGTATATAAAGTGTAGACAAGATTATATGATCATTATGCACGTGCATTCACATGGGCACGCGTGCAATGTTAAAATTTGAATATAATTGGTATCCTTTTGGGAAAACGTTGTTAAAGTCAAAAATGCACAGATGTTGTCTTATTTAATAAGGCTTACAGGGAATATGGCACCAAAAGGGAGTTGGGGAGCGTTTGGGGAACATCTGTAACGGTTCCCGTTACAATTAGCACTAGTTATTAAGGTCTTCCGTCTCCAACGGAAGACCTTCTTGTTATTCTTCGGTTTCTTTTTCCCTATTATTATTATTCTTACCAATTTTGTGCACGCGATTTCTCGTAAACTACTGGGCCGATTCTCATGACACTTTCACATCTGATAGGTACTTATCTGAACCTTATTGGAATTTTTTTTTGTTGATGACGTCACTTCCGGTCGTGAGTTATCTACAATTTCCTGATTTTAAAATGCAATTTTGTCTGAACTTAGTAGCGAAAACTGCTTAAGATATCAACGGGAGACTTATTTGAGATGATAGTTTATGACTTATAGCGTTGCAGAATCGCCTTTTCGTGCATCGTCAGTACTTCCGGTCGATACCGGAAACGAATTTAAAAAACTCAATTTTTGAACTTTTCTTTTTTAATATTTTTGTTTTTGATTTGAATAGAGACCCTTTTGCAGAAGCGAAATATGTAATCTGTTTGAAAATCGAAAAAGCCAATCTCGAGATATTTGCATTTGAAAACGCGAAGCGGCGATCCCAATGGCTAAATGGTTAGCGCGTTGGATTGTCACGCGGGCGACCCGGGTTCGATCCCCCATATGACCAAAAAATTTTATCATTTTTTCTGCTCGATTTTTCGATTTTTTTCAATTTTAGACCATTTGGAACAATATATTATAAACTTTTAAGCATATCTTGCGTAATTAGGGGTCACAAGGGGTCAGAATGTCAAATCTTTGACGCTTTATATCTCGAAAAGGGGGAATATTTTGATAAGCAATATTGAACAAAAGATGGTTAGAATAATGTTCTTAACAATATGCATACTTTGAATTTTTGTGAAACGGCCCCATTAAGGACTTTTAAGAGTGGCCCCTAAATATTTCCATTTAGCATATCTCCACAACGAATAGAAATCTCTGAATAAATGTTGAACAAAAAATCTTTAAAATCACAAGACCTTTCATTTGATATCAAGAAAATGGGGCTGACCTCTCAAATAAGGGGCTCAGAGGGGCCAAAAGTCTTTTATCTATAACTCTCTAATGATCAATATTTTGTTATACATTACTGAAGCAAAAGTATTTATCTTAACGATTTGCAACAACATATGATACAATTTTGATCAAATGTTGCGTAATAAAGGGTCATAAGGGGCCAGAATGTCAAATCTTTGACGCTTTATATCTCGAAAAGGGGGAATATTTTGATAAGCAATATTGAACAAAAGATGGCCAGAATAATGTTCTAAACAATATGCATACTTTGAAATTTTGTAAAACGGCCCCATTAAGGACTTGTCGGAGTGGCCCCTAAATATTTCCATTTAGCATATCTCCACAACGAATAGAAATCTCTGAATAAGTGTTGAATAAACAATCTTCAAAATCACAAGACCTTTCATTTGGTATCAAGAAAATGGGGCTGAACCCTCAAATAAGGGGCTCAGAGGGGCCAAAAGTCTTTTATCTATTACTCTCTAATGATCAATATTTTGTTATACATTAATGAAGCAAAAGTATTCATCTTAACGATTTGCAACAATTCATGATAAAATTCTGATCATATGTTACGTAATTAAGGATCACAAGGGGCCAGAATGTCAAATCTTTGACGCTTTATACATGTATCTCGAAAAGGGGGAATATTTTGATAAGCAATATTGAACAAAAGATTGTCAGAATAATGTTCTAAACAATATGCTTACTTTGAAATATTGTTAAACAGCCCCATTAAGGACTTGTGGGGGTGGCCTCTAAATGTTTCCATTTAGCATATCTCAGCAACAAAAAGAAATCTCTGAATAAGTGTTGAACAAAAATTCTTCAAAATCACAAGACCTTTCATTTGATATCAAGAAAATAGGGACTGACCCCTCAAATTAGGGGCCAGAGGGGCCAAAAGTCTTTTATCTATAACTCTTGAATGATCAATATTTTGTTATACAAAAGTATTTATCTTAACGATTTGCAACAATATATGATTTGATCGTATGTTACTTAATAAGTGGTTACAAGGGGCCAAAATGATATATTTTTATGATTTACGTCTCAAAAAGAAGGAGTATTTTTATAAGCCATATTGAACAAAAGATATTCAGAATATTGTGATAAAAAACAGAAACTTTAAGATTAATGAAGGAAAACTTATTGACATTCTCTGTTAACGAATATCTCAGTCAAAATCACATCTCATCTTATCGAGAAATTCAACGGAAGACCTACTCGTTGCTCGCAACGAGATCTCATCTAGTTATTATTATTATTCTTTTTTTTCTTATTTGTTCTCCGGTACTTTTTTGTCCGGAAGTGTTCTCAGAAACTGTTCACCAAACTGACCTAAAACCTTTTTAGGGTTATTGGGTGTGTAGTGTAGGTGTGCGGAACGAAGGTCATTTTGCGCACATATGCATGCACGTGCGTGCGCGTGCAACACGTGAAATGACTGATATACTTAATATAGCTATAACTTTTACATTTTTTAATAAAATGATTTGAAACTCATTATATAAAGATATATTAATAGTGTAGATAAGGCGACACTGTCAAATAAGCACGAACTCACGCGCATGCACGTGCGCTTCGCTCTGATTGGCTAAAACAAAAATCTCAGTATCTTCTCTGTTTTTTGACGAAATGCTTTGAAATTAAAAACATAGTCATAAATTAAGATATCCTACAATATAATATGCAAAAAATTTCAAGAAATCACGCGCATGCACGTGTGCTGCGATCTGATTGGCTGAAACTTTAAATGACTATATCTCCTTTGTTTTTTGCTGAAATGCTTTGAAATTTAAAACATAGTCATACATTAGGATGTCTTGCAATATGATATACAAAAAATTTAAAGAAATCACGCGCATGCACGTGTGCTGCAATCTGATTGGCTGAAACTTTAAATGACTATATCTCCTTTGTTTTTCAACCAAACAGGATGGGATTCAGAATATAGATAAATATAAGGGACTCCTACAAGAAGGTATGGTCGTCATGCACGTGCGTGCATTTCGAACGAATGAAATTAGAAATACACTTGAATGAATGATTTTTGATACTTTTGGACTGAATGCTTTCACATATAGTATATTACAAGGAATATGGCACTAAAAGGGACTTGGGGAGCGTTTGGGGAACATCTGTAACGGTTCCCGTTACAATTAGCACTAGTTTTGTATTGTTTTTTTTAGGACATTGAGATTGAATACTGTTCGTTATCTCCCTACCCCTAATTTGAGAGCGGTATTCAATTTGAAAGTTTTTTTTTTAATGAAAGTTTTGGTTTTTTCGGTATAATAAACAATTCATTGAATAAATGTTCGGGAAACATGAAGATTTATTTAGCAAAAAAATATGATATTCCACGAGGACTTTATGATTATTCTTGGCTGAATACTAGTAAATCCTCATATTTCTCTTACTATCAAGCAATAATGAATAATATTTAGTAATACCAAATCACAATCGCTTGTAAATCAATTCACTCTCAATTCGTTCATACATTATAGCACAAACGAAGTATAAAGAATTAAAAGTTTCACTATGTTTTGTATTTCGTTTGAGGAAAAACACCTTGACTGTGCTTTTCATTCCATTTATTAACAGCTAAAACTTACTTTAAAAATAAAAGAGTTCCAATCATATTTTAGATAAGTCGTATTTAATGTAAAACACTTCAAACTAACTCGACTATAACACAGTCGTTTTTATTTATCTTTATCGAGCAGGATTTGACACATTCCAAATCTTCCTGATCATGAATAGGAGTGTAAACTATCCTTGATATCTGCAGACAACATTTGCTGAGAGACATCTTTTTTTACATTAAACCTGCCATCGTATGTATAATTTTAAAATTTGGAGACAAGACTGAAATTTACCTATTGGAAAGATCTGTTTAGTTTGCAATTGATATCCTAGAGACTGTACACTTTACCTGGTATTCTATCCCAATTAATCAAACAAAACACAGGAATTGAGCCATTCAAAATCAATACAGTATATTTAAGAGTTAATTTCATTCAACACTTTGATCTGACATTTACTTTGTGTTTCCAAAGGCAAACATGGACATTGCAATAGCCATTATAATCATATATGACGGGAATTTCATTTAGAGAGATTAGTGCTCGCTATGGGTTCAATTATTCGTCTGTACACTCCTATCCAGACGGATTGGTCATGTATTAAATATGTTCCTCAAACCCTGTTTCATAATGTATAAAAATATTCAAAATTTTAATAACACTCTGATTTCTTAACCAGTTTCTAAACGTTTTTAAAAAATCCAAACACTTAAACATTTAAAATTGGAAAAATTATTTTTCTTCTCTAAAGTATTGTATAAGAAAAAATACCCCAGGTGTCTTACAGAAATGCTTGATACGGTACCTCAATTTTTTGTGAGTAAACATGTTTAAGTAGCAATACTTCAATGACAAACTCTATGAAAATTTAAAAGATTAGAAAATGGCCTTAAGACATAGAGACAGGGGCAGAAAATTATGTTAAACATGTAAAATGTTTACTTGGAAATGGACTTGTCATAGGTTTTTTGTTAAGGGTAAGGTACATTGTAGTTGTCAGAATCTCCATTGGGAAGTTAAATATGATTGCGCCCATGAGAAAAGGCCCCTTATGACATTTTTACTTTTACAAAGAAATAACGTCATAAAGATGTGACGTTGCAGACTGACGGTGAACTTCGACGCAGATTTTTTTCTATCCACGTGTTTTGACGTTTGACACATCCAGAGTTATTATCGCTGTTTCCAACGTGTGGAATTTATTTTCATTTATAAATTAGTTTAATCAATATCTGAATCTCTTAATTCACTGATTTTAATAGATATAAATAAAATCATTTAGAACTGGTTTATTAACAAACATATCGATGATACGTCCCTAATATTTAAGGCCTGTACCAATACGGCAATGATTTTTCCAACATGTAACGTTATCGTTATAAGGTGTTTTTTTCTGATGGGTTAATAAACGTGTATATTCTACAAAAATAAATTTCATTCTAATATTTAGACTAGTTTAGAATACATGTTATATAGGGGTATATCGTTAAAATTTTGCAAAGGAAATATGTCGTCCTTTTGTGAGATCCGCTCCACCACTCTCAGTATACATCGCGATCGTGTCCATCACATGTAAACATTAATTCGTCGGTGCATACTGCTTAAATTTTTGATAAATTCTTTGTGCTAATGGTGAAACTAAACATAAATCTTCGACGTTTTTACAAATCTAGCAAAAATGGTGTTTTTTATATTAGGTTACAGACTACTAATTTTACCCCTATTTCATTGACCACTCAAGTAGTTCCAGTTTAAAAATAGAGTTTTTTTCTTAAAAATTCTTTGGGGTGTTTATGGAGTATAAAGCGGTTATTTTGGGGCATAAATGGAAAGGAGAGGGTCTGAAAAAAAATAAAATTGATAATAATGGGAAATTTTGCTTTTAAGTGCGTAGTAGGAAGGGTGTAAAGAGGCCCATGTTTACCCTTTCCTCGAAGAGAAAGTGAAAAAAAGCAGGGTAGGGGTTATTTGCAATGCCATAAAAGGACTTGCAGACTATGAATGTTCCCGAGAACTTGGTAAATTTTTGGATTTGAAATCGTCTTATTCTGTGCCAAGTTTCAGGTAAGTTGAACCAGTGTAATTTTTTAAAATATATTTTATGTTATAAAGGAATGTATAGCAAAATAATTGGTAGTGTGTGTGCTATCAGGTCAAAGGTCAAAACTCGTATTTATCAGTTTATTGGCACTTTTCGGATAATTTGGAACTAATTATGCTAATTGTTGAAAAAATTAATGGATAAAATTATATTTTAGAGAAGTTAAATGGATTTAAATAATTAAAAAGGGGGAGGGGGGACCTGCTCAGGTTGTCAAAGGGTATGACATAATGTGTGCAATTGATGTGTCTCAAGAATTTATGCAATATGAGTTTTGATTCTTTATATAATGTTGTAGGTAACATAAAACCCATTCCCGGCCTATCCTGTTATCTTAAATGTCAAATGGAGTTCAAAAACCAAGGTATGTTTTTAACATTTGATTGTTCAGATTACACTATTGTTAGTAGGAAAGAAATGCCTAATTTCTCAAAACTTAAGCTATTTGGTGTTTGTAATTATAATTGTCCAAATTACTTATTAATTTGACACAATATTTTATTAATCATGAATGTGAACTGAAGTTAAAATGCTTTTAAATTCATTTTTAGTGGCTCATATTAAGCGGATTGTGGGGATGCATGCAGTTGTAGCCTGGATGGGTGACTTAAAAAATTCAGGCCAGTTGCCAGTCAGAAGTGAACAATTTTTGTACCAGAACCAGAGAAAGTAAGCATTCAGAAAACAAGATACAGCTGTCATCAATATTGCAGTCAAAAGCAGCCAAGTTAAAGGTGTACAATCAACTGATTCATAGTTTGTATTATTTTTTGTTTGTTTTCTTTTTTTATACTGTTTTCATCTGTTCATTATCATCTGTTGCTTATTAATGTATACTCTCTAAAACTTTCTTTTTTTTTCCCTCAGCTTTTGGAAATGAACATATGCTGTCTGGTTGCTGGCACTGATCTGTGATTGTCCAAGACAGGGGAGGTCAGTAAGGTGCTCAACATTTCATATGGGATGTTTGATCCTACTGCCTTTTTCTACTCTTGTGGAATCTTGGACATCATTGTCGGTGGTCGCATTTCAGACAAAATCATCATTTTTTGACAAAGACAGGTGTTTTAGAGAACTTGGATAAACTTTGTGCAGAAATTGTGCTCCACAAGACAGACAGAACTTATGTACTCCAGTTTAATAGAACCTTCTCTACCCCCCCCCCCCCCCTTTCCTGTTCTTAATAGTGAACTTCCAAGCAACTCCAGGACTAATTATATGTGACACAGGCATGGTATGTATTTTCTGTGTTAAACAATTGAATGTTTGTATAAATGCGATTTAATTGTTTTGTTCTTTGGTACCTTTACAGTGCAGAGTGACCTCCCCTTTTTTCAGCAGCCTGAAGAATGTATGTAGGTAAAATGTATATTTAAATTCCTTTTTTTGTAAATTCAGAATTATAAAATCCAAATTTTCATTAAATTTATGGTATTTGTTGTCTAATCATGCATATTGTTACAAGAAATATCCATCAAAGAAGTCTAAATATGACCAGGGATAATCCAAATAGAGTTGTAAGTACCACTTCCTGACAGAGGCTGAATTGAGCAGGTTGGATAATCTGCTTATAACAAAGGTATTTATCTCTTTTCCTTAGCTTTTATACTGATTTTTCATAGCCTAAACATTGTAGAATTTTTTAATATTAGATTTACTAAAATTTAAATGTGCTAAATATTTTTATTTTTAATATTTTTAAGAATTTTATTCTTTTTGAAGGTATTTTTGGAAATTTTTTAAAAAAATATTTACTAAAGTAATAGGTAAAGTTTTTTTTCTTGAAATTTGTGTAGGACATATTTATCTAGTTAACAAATTTAAAATATAAGAAAAGAAAATTACTGTAATATATGTGAGTTGTGAGCATTTCAAATCTGAGAACTGTATGTCTAATGCTTATTTTACCCTCTGCTTAAAGGTGTTCCAGCACATTATTTAAAGGGCCATAACTCTATTAAGGGATCATCAATTTCAATGAAACTTCATCGGCCACTTTGTATAAACCAAAGACACCAGCATGTCAAATTTCAGCAAAATCAGACAAGGTTTGTGTCCTTATTAGGTTACAGACTACTAATTTTACCCTATTTTATTGACCACTCAAGTAGTTCCAGTTTAAAAATAGTTTTTTTCTTAAAAATTCTTTGGGGTGTTTATGGAGTAGAAAGCGGTTATTTGGGGGCATAAATGGAAAGGAGAGGGTCTGAAAAAAAATATAAAATAGATAATAATGGGAAATTTTGCTTTTAAGTGCGTAGTAGGAAGGGTGTAAAGAGGCCCATGTTTACCCTTTCCTCGAAGAGAAAGTGAAAAAAGCAGGGTAGGGGTTATTTGCGATGCCATAAAAGGACTTGCAGACTATGGATATTCCTGAGAACTTGGTAAATTTTTGGATTTGAAATGGTCTTACTCTGTGCCAAGTTTCAGGTAAGTTGAGCCGGTGTAATTTTAGGGACTTTCATTTCAATTGCGTACTTTTTAACATTTCAACTGCATGTTCGCAGGAATTTGCTCCCAGTTTATAAAAGAAATCTTTTATGACCAAATATAAACAATTTTACTTGTCAGCATAATTATGATTAAAAAAAAAAAATTTGTACTCTGGGAAAAATGTTCTGTTAAAGTTAAATTAATGTAGAAAAGGAAAAACAAAGAAAAAAAAAAGGAAAACTGCTAAACTGAACCAGACTTTCAATTTTATTTTCAAATCCCTTATGTATAGCTAATTTTTTTTCATGAAATAATTTACAAACGAATTTCATTTTTTATTAAAAATAATATACATGTATACTGTCTATCCTATAACTATGATTAAATGAATTAAACTTTAAAAAATGTTGTTTTGTCTTATTTTCTTGTTGCGCAAAGACGTCTTAATTTAGAGAAATTAAAACAAGCAAAAACATCCAAATGAAAAAAAAAATCTTCTAAATGTTCAACTTAAATAGAGCGGGTCAAGTAAATCTGATGAGAGAGAGAGAGAGTAGGGGGGTTAGATAAAAATATTTATATCTTGATTTTAGGCGGAAAATTGTAATTTAGCATTTTCTTTATTTCATTGTTTTAAAAAATTCGAACGAACATTTTAAACACGAAAGTCCTAAAGTGTGAATCAACAGTTTATTTTTGATTCACAAAGTTGTTTCTCCATCTATATATTTTAGTCTTATCTGCATATTAATCTCTAAAACCATGAAGAACTTCGTCTTTCACCAAAGCTCTATCAGCATTGAATGTCTCTTAACAGATCAATTATCATGCTAAAAACTCAATTCGTCACTGAACTTATGATCTTATTGTTTAACCTGCCATCAAATTGTGCATGAATATTATTATATATGCACATTAAACATGTATGATTTTATTTGTTTTTATTGATAAAAAAACTTATAAGTTCAGGGTCGGGTTTTATTTCTACATGTAAATGCAGGCAGAAAATAAAATCCGATGCTGAATAGATATAGTTTTTTAAAATTATTTTTCACATATATGGTAACTTAAGATACACATGTATCGTTTTATGGTGAATTCAGGCAAGTAAAATTACATTTTGACCTATCGAGAGCAATGTTTAAATTAAAATCATTTTCTAATCCATTCTACGGGCTTCTCAAATGACCCTTGCATGGATAACTAGTAAAAATTTGGTTTGAAAAAATAACTGTTTCTTAAAAACTGAATGAATGTCGCCCGCTGTTCAGGTCTCTCCCTGGTGTCATAGAAAAGTGAAATGTAAAACAAACAAATACTCATACTATACACCACTGCTGAATTCATAATATATATATAATAATTAAATAATAAGTAATTATTAAATGAGACAAAAATAATATGTACTGGTAAATATTTAATACATTACACAACTATTAACTACCGTAGTAAAATTACACAACAAAATTATTTTATGTTCATTCTAAAAACGTTTGACGTTGTTGAAAAACATGACGTCATTATGAACCTGTTAAAGTATCTTAGATAAAAATGAAGAAAAAACCTACTTAGAGTAGACTTAGGACCATAAAGATTCATATTTGACAAATTCTTACCTTACTCTATCAAAATTCACGAAGAACTCAAAATGTGTAAAAATTGCCATAAGGACCCTTTTCTCATGGGCGCAATCATATGTTTTATGTCCAACTGTTATTTTCGTACAATTAAATGCTGAACAGAATATTCTTATTGCTAAAGAGCCGCCGTATAGAGTATATATGTTTAAAAGTAAACTGTCCAATGTAAATAAGAAGATAAGATCTAATTTATATGCATGGATATTATACACAAGAACCCGTGGAACCACAAGTTTTTGAAATTTTGTAAAAGCAGTCATGCTCATCAAAACTATACAATCGTTTCTTTATTTTTTCCCTAACCTAAGCAAAAGGCTCTGGAACTTTTCTAATTACATTTCGGCGTCCGTCTGTCTGTCTATCCGTCTGTAAATTTTTGTTTGCAATTTCAACTTATTTCCAAAAACCACTGGACCAATTTCAACCAAATTTACCACAAAGTATTCTCGGGTAAAGGGGATTCAAGTTTGTTCAAATGAAGAGTTACGCTTTCTTCCAAGGGAAGATAATTAAAAATTTATGAAAAATGTTTGACATCTTTTAAAAATCTTCTTCCAGAGAACTACTGGGCCAGGAAAGATAAAACTCAAATAGAAGCATTTTCTGGTAGTGTCAAATCAGATTTGTTCAAATGATAACCCACGGGGGTTGGTCGGGGCCACAAGGGATTATTCAAGTTTTATATTGGAACATAAAGAAAAAATCTTTTTCTCAAGAACTGGTTGGCCAGAAAAGATGACACTAGGGTGGAAGCATTTTCAGATAGTGCAAAATCGAGTATGTTAAAATCATGACCTGCATGAGTAGGAGGGGGCAACAACGGAAAATCAAAGTTTTACTTTGGCCATATCTTTAAGCAGTGGATACCAGGGCATTTATACTTCATATATGTATTTTTGTTGAAAGACCTTGCATTGGATACCAACAACCTTGACCCTTTGACCTTGACTTTGTAGATTTCCGCACCTGTGAAATTTTTTTAACCTTGACCATAACTTTTGAACGGTAAGGGAAAGGGCTCTCATACTTTATATATGTAATCCTTGTGAGAAGACCCTTTATTGGATACCAAGCATTTTGACCCTTTGAACTTGACCTCTGAGTTTGATCTACTTAAAAAAAGCAAACCTTCACCATAACTTTGAAAGGGTTAGGGCTATTGCTTTCAAACTTCACATATTCATTTAATCCTTGTGACAAGTTCTTTCATTTGATAGCAAGAACTTTGACCTTGACCTTGCAGTTAGACTTACTTTTAAAAATTTTATCCTTGGCCATAGCTTATGTTTACGGGGTTAGGGCTAGGGCTTCCATACTCTACATAAGTACTCTATGTGGCAAGACCTTCCATTGGATAGCAATTAACTAGATCTTTTGTCCTTGACCTTGGAAATTTTTGTACTTATTAAAAAAC
Organism: Saccostrea cuccullata; assembly: GCF_032062105.1. Lineage (NCBI taxonomy): Eukaryota > Metazoa > Mollusca > Bivalvia > Ostreida > Ostreidae > Saccostrea > Saccostrea cuccullata. The sequence continues at coordinate 20,783 of NW_026934373.1, forward strand.
CTTAACACTTGCCCACTTTCAAATTTCACAATGGTTTTCCAGTGAAAATATCCTTAGGCTACTTTTGATCCTTATTAATTAAATTTGAAAGTAAGAAAAGTTTAATCTGTGCTATGTTGCCATACATGGGCATCAGTGTTTTACAAACACATCTTGTTCATAATATTGTTTACAAAATAATGTGCGTTTTCTTCTGTTGACATACACTTATGTTTATTTATGTTTCGCATTTTCAAAAATATAGTGACCCATACATTTTTTGCAATAGTTGGAAAATTTAAAGTATATTTAATGAAAATTAATGAGGTTTTCGTACATGTACTTTAAACCTTTAAAATCAAGTGGATGGAAACACCATAGCAGATTGTTATGAAAAATAATTCTTGTTCATTATCCAGGATATACTCATATTTCTATTGCATAAGAGAAATTCTATCACATAATGTCAAATTTTGAAACTCATGTGGAATCCCCCTGGGGGTAGGGTGGGGCCAAAATGGCCGATCAAAATTTTTCATAGGAAAATATAGGAAAAATCTTTAAAAATCTTCTTTCCAAGATCCATAGGAGCAGGAAAGTTGAAATCATGTGGAATCCGCTTGCGGCAGTGTAGATTAAAGTTTGTTCAAATCATGACCCCCTAGGGTGGATGGGCAAAAATGGTAGATCAAAGTTTTACCATAGGAATATATGAAAAAATCTTCTTTTCAAGAACCACTAGGCCAGGAAATATTAAACTTAGGTGGAATCCTCCTCATGTAGTGTAGATTCAAGTTTGATCAAACAATGACCCCTGGGGGTAGGGTGGGGCCAATATGACCGAACAAAGTTTTAGAAAGGATTATATAGGAAAAATCTTTTAAAATCTTCTCAAGAACCATTGAGACAGGAAAGATGAAACTCCTGTGAAATTATACTCAGGTAGTGTAGATTCAACTTTGTTCAAATCATGACCCCCTGGGGTAGAGTGGGGCCAAAATGGCCGACAAAAGTGTTACATAGGAATATATAGAGAAACCTATTTAAATCTTCTTTTCAAGTCCCTCAAAGCCATGATTAGTAATATTTATATGGAATCATCCTCAGGTAATGTAGATTGTAGTTCGTTCAAATCATGATCCCCTGGGGGTTAAAATTCGAGTGTACTCCCCCCAACTTCAGTTAACTTTCAGTTCTGATCTGATACGTGCTTTTTCCCAGCCAATGTGCTCAGGTGAGCGCTGTGATGGCCCCTGGGCCTCTTGTTTTTAAAAATGGTTCTTAATTGACAGGTATAACGCCACGACTTGAGAAACATTGAGAAAAAAGGATCCCGGCATGTCAAACGATTAAGGTAGTGAAATCCTTCAATAAGCAATGCCCCTGGCCATGAAACATCTTCTACCATATAAGAAATTGAACTGTTGGGATTTGATGTTCTAGATCATCCGCCTTACGAATTAAGGTATGACTCTATGCGCAAGAACATAATTCTTTAATTCTTTTTTTTTGGAAAATGAAAGAATATCCATACTGTAAACCAACTTTCATTTTAAGAAGTTTTTGCAAGGTTCGCACGAGGTCCGTCATCGCGAACATATCTCCCTGCGAACTGGTCCTTTAAGTTTTTGCATCTATTAACAAAATATCCCAAATGGACTTAATGGCGAAAATTTATCGTCTCGAAATAGTTTATATCCGGTAATTCGCGAAAGAAAGTCGTTGCAAATAAAAGTTGATATACAGTAGTCTTCTTAAGAGGACACCGACATTTGCACGTTTTCTGGGCAGTACAATGCTCCGGTCAGTAAATAAAATTCATCATTAAATAAATGTTGACTGACGTTTTTCATAAATTCTTATGTCAATATTTTAACACTGAATTGCCTCGAAAATTCCCCTTAACCCGATTAGAACCAAGTGTGCAAGGCGAATGTGACCGTTCTGCGGTGATGCTTGTTCACGTATCACACCTGATTATAACGTTACTTTTTAAATGACCGTGTTTGTAATGCTCTAACTTTCAATCAATTTTTTACCTCTATCATTTTTGTTTCTTTATATTTTTGTTACTTATAATGGATAAATTTAGATAAATAACCCGGTCTTACCTTTCTGCATTAAGAATCGAAAGTTGCAGACGACCTCGCTATCCATTAATATCTTCCCCTGAAATCATGTGCATCAAGTTAATTTTCTTAACAATCTTAGTCACCTAACACAATCTAGAATCACAGCTTAAGTATCAAAAGATGATAAGAGTCCTTACCTAAAATTTTTATCTGATTAAAGATACTGTCTAGTGACTTTGTAGAAATGTACAAGTATATACATGTATATCAAAAAATCCTGTGGAAATTTTACATAATTCTTTCCTGAAAAAAAAGTACTCTCACAGTCTACCACAAAAATGTCTATGTAAAGAATATTTGTTTCCTCTCTCTGTGACAAGCTTCAGGCACGGAATTTATCGTAAAAACAAATTTAAATCCGTCTCGGGTATATTATGGAATTCTTCAATGAAATCTCAGTATGTTTGACAGAGAAATAGAGATAGATTAATAATTTAGGTCGTGCTAAACACCTATGTAATTGAAATTCATAGAGTGCAAATTACTACAGATCAACGTGTATTTTAAATCTCTTATCAGATATGTTCTTTCAAAATATTTAAATGTCTCTCGAATTCTTTGATCTGAGTTGAATGATATTTTTGATCTTTAAAACACTGCAGTCATGTTTGGATCATTACTTATCATTCATTCGTGTAATATCGAATACAATAATTAATCCTGTTGGGGAAGGATATTTCTGCTTTTTGACTAGGGAAAATAATAAAAGTACTGGTATATTTGCTAATATGTTGAAATACCTAAATGAAATTGATTTAAAAAGTTCTATTTTTGTTCCTGTGCATGTAATGTCTATAAATGCATAGTCCTTCATTTGTTTCAAAGTTTCAAAGCAGGAGTTCGCTGAGATTTAGGGAAGTCATAAACAGATTGAAATATTGCAACAATTTTTACTAAGAGAATTTAAAATCTTTATAACGGTCAACACTGGCATAATTTTATTTTTTATGGAGTATGAATACAGGCATTGCAAACAATTTTTCACAAAGAGTCGTTTTTACCAAATTAATTACTATACTTCATTATATTTATTCTGCACACCGCATTACATGATTGGTTTATTATAACGTTCAGGCCATAAAACTTCAAATTTCAAACCATTTCAACATCATACACTTTTCATACATCTTTGTACATATTTAGCTTGAAGATTAAAAAGTAATCTAAAAATTTCATAATATTTTGCACTTAATTGACCTTTAACCTCCATTTTACTAATAAGGTCAGTCGTTGAGTATCTGAATAGTCATAAAATATCTTCTCTAAAAGATTCCCTACAAAATGGTATGCATTATACCTATCTTTTTCTTTGGATAAAAAAGTTAAACATATTTTAAAGGTCAAGTACGGAGATTTTTGTAAAATTAGAATAATATATACATAATTGTCTACCGGTCTAATATGATTTAAATTCCAATATCTGTTTAATTGAAAACCGCCTGCTATGACTTCTGCTGCACGATTAAAATTTACCTGGGCTATCAATATTTTCTTAGTGACGCGAGTTATCGCCCATAACGTATTACGTCATCAGAAACAACTTTTGACTGCAGCACTGAGCGTGAGAAAGCCAGGTTAGTGTTTACTGGTTGTTTACAAGTGCTTTTTAAAAATTCTTTCTAGTTATGGTGCAGTGCACAGTTTTGAATTGTCATGTAAAATTAATACAGAGTGTCAAGTTTATTCTTTTCTCGAGCGACCCAAAAGAGGTAGAGCACACAGTATACATGTACAGTCGTTTGACCGGTAACGAATATTTGCCAGTATCGAATATTTTTTTTACTTAAATTTTTCTAGAAAAACATAGAGACGGGTTTAAAAAATCTCACAGGGTAAATACAATAAAGGGATGATTATTCAATCCCTGTGTTGTGTTTTACGGGTATTATCTGCATGATTATTTCCCACAGTATTTACAATTTGACACGCGGAAGTGCAAGTAAAAGTAAACAAATTCATCTTAATAATTTTTTCCGATGTTTTTCGATCCAGATTGATCATGTTATCAATATATAGTATACATATAACATGATAGAATATCAAATGAAACAATTAATGACTTTGAATGAAATTTTAACATTCAAACTTACCACGTGTTGTTTTCTTAGTTACGAATCACGGATTTTTGAAGAACGAAAAATGCCGTTTTACGGGATGCAAAATCAAGAAAAGCTGACAGAAGTGTAAATACTATCAAAACAAATTACAAGCAAAAATACCCCCATGATATTTATGTCTCAGAGATGGCTGATTTAATTTTAATAACCCATGTCACTAAAGTTTCTCAATAAATACTACATTTTTCATATTGTTTAGTTTTACAAAAATAATCATTTTAATCAATAAGTAATACTTATATACTTTATGTAGAATCTTCTTTGAGGTATATATTTCTACAATAACTTTGACCAACTGGTTTTATTTATTAAGTCAGCAATAATAGAAGGCACCTGATTTGATACTGAAAAGTCGATTCGAAACTAGGAAAATGGGGGGGGGTTCTTGTTTTTGACAGCTCTTTACCTATACCACTCATTTTTTTAAATTTTGGTACCACCTATTTAAAAAGCTTAGAAATACAAATTAAACAACAACAAAGAAAATTTGGAAATTCAAAGATGTGGGTTGTGTGTAAGACGTAACTAGAAACCGATTCGTTACTGGTAAAACTACTGTACCACATCGTCTGTGTACAGCGTATTAACAAACATCCGCAAAATTTCAATACATGAATTTATAATACCGTATAAGTAGAATTTTTAGCGAGGATTTAATTTTGGCATTATTAGCGAGGGTGCCGAGATCGCTAAAATTGAATATCGCTAAAAATTAATTGCTATTTATTTGTTATAACTTCTTTAACATGCGTTTTAAAATCGCTAAAATAACATCTCGCTAAAAATAAATTACCAGTTTTTCAGGACAAATCGCTAAATTTGCGTCTCGCTAAAATTTCCACTTATACGGGTATTTTAGATTATCTAACTGTAAGCAAGTAGAGAAAAAAAATACACACGTATCTGGAAAATATAGGAACCATACGCATTGTTCTTTCAAACCAGATCAACTAATTTTATACTGATTTTTTTTTTGTATGGGACCGGCATACCGGGGAAGTGGAGAGTTATTGAGTCTGCACTGAAAAAAATGCAGAGAGCTGATTGTATTCTTAAAATACTAGCATATATATATTATAATCTATTTTTTTTTTTTAGTTAACTTAGATTTTGTTTTAAAAATTATAACACATTTACCCTGTCTCATCTTATTTTTCAAAACACTCGAACAAAGATAAGACACGTGAGTTCAATAAAATCGCTACATTGCAATAAATTCCCTCTCACGACTATCGCTGCTTTTCATCTGTCGGGTGCTCCTTACCGCAACATCTTCCGAAATCACAAAACCTATACATTGTGAAAATGGCGATTGCACAGAGTGTGTGTTCTAAACCATGAAATTCACTCACAATGTCGTCAAGGTACAAGTAAAATTACGTGTTTTTTTTTTGTTTTTGTTTGTTTGTTTGAAGAGGGGGAATCATGAGAATCTAAACTGAAATGAAGGACATAAAGTCACGAGAAAAGTTTATTCATAGTTCTCTATGCGAAGTTCCTAGATCCTCTGCAGGATTGTGCATAGTTATAGGTTTCTATGGTGAGACCGGAGAGGGACTAGTACTGGTGGGGAATACCCACAGGCGCCTAAAGTATGGCCATTCTCTAAACTGAAAAACGGACAATCTGCTTGCATAGAACGACATATAGATGTGATTGACAGGGAAGTTTTATATTTTTGAGATATTTTACGCTCTTACAATTTTTTTTTATTAAAACAAAGAGGGGAGGTATCGATCCATACTTCAGGCGAAACTTTATCCGAACCGTAAAAATAGAGTGACCAATGTCACACTCTATCTTAAGCCTAACAGGAACTGTTGGGAAAATGCTGAGAAAATGAAAGCTAATTTTAAAATAATAATAATAATAATAATGCCCCGACGACGAAGATTTTGCTGCTCCGTGACTTTATGATATGCCCTGATAAATCACCAAAAAATGATACCAATTTACAACATTTTGATATGAAATTTTGAAGACCATATCTAGGTAAAGAATCGTTTATATTAAATGCGACATTTTGCCTGATTATGCCATCAATTTTTTTCTGTGCAACCAGTCCACGTAATTTTTGAACGGCCATCATAATTTCTATATCAGGATTCTCTTGCTGTTTTATTTAGATTTCGGAAATTTATTTCAGAAAATATAAATGCCTCCTTTTTATTAAAAAAATTAGACATGTTTGCATGCTGAATATTAGGTGTTTTTTTTTTATTATTTTGATTGAAATGGGGGGGGGGTTACGATTTGAAGCAACCACAAGCGGCCACAGATTTATTTGCTGATCACTTTTAACTTTGCTATATTGTTTACATGGTTTCACAGCTGTCTATCAATATTCATCGAGTCTACTAGTTTATTAATAAGTAATCTAACGAAAAACACAATGTACATGTATTCTACATAGACGCAAATAATGCGCTAAAGGTTTTGATTTCCATGTTGAACGGTTTTGAATATCTGTTTTTAATTTATTTTCAATACAAAAAACACAACAAATCATTGCTTCTTAGAGATTTTCCTGATTTATTTCATTATTCTCGGACTCGAACTTCGATGACATATCCATGAAGTCAGGCCTAACATATTCTGATTGCTTCGTAATGGGCTCGAACTTAATTGTTTGAATCTGTAAACTCAAGTATATCTTCGAGTTTACCGTCAATAACACGGTTCAACGTTAAAATAATTCATTTTATTCAGTTATTGGCTGTTTACAGAATGTCTCTGATGACGTCATGAAAAAAAGCGATAACTCTATCGCCCATGTCTATGAATAACGATATTAAAACAGGTATTTTGCGTCTATATATGGAATTTTTTATAAAACAAACACACCATTAACTTTCATTTAATGCTTTTATTGAATCATAAACATTATTTTTAAGATCTATTTTTACCGTACTTGACCTTAAATAATGCCATGTCAAAAGGTCTCCAAAATCACGTAAAATGCGCCGGTAGAGAAAGGTTAACATTAGTGCATTTGAATTACGATTACAATCTAACCACACAGACGAGTCTAAAAAAAAATCAGAAAGAAATATTTAAAATGAGAGGAGTTAGCTGACAAATTTTTAACCTATGTTTTCAGGCAGACGGTAAACCTGCGATCTACCTTGAATTATTCTTCTTTGGAATTTTGAGATTAAAATTCAGATTATAGCGTCATCCTTTTAATTTTTGTAATTGACGGCCTATATCACAAAAGAGCTAAACTTTCAAAGTTATATAGAAATCTTGAAGACTTAGCATTTTTGTTCTCAATTTGTATGATATTTTTTATATAGTTTAATTTCAGTTGTCTCAAGTAATTTCATCGGCTGAATCATTCAGAGGAACATATAATACTTTGTATAACATTACTTGCATATGTCACAATGAGTTACGTCAAAAACGTATTACTCCAATTAAGGTAAGTCACTCCTGAAATTTGTTATATCAAGGATTTTTTGAGAAGTATATTTTGGATAAGTACTCATAAAGTGTAACTCAAAATCGCAAAGAAAAAATGGGGTCAGTTTGCATTCTACTGATCTACGGTACATTTAAGTTGACCTTTTTGCACTTAAATTTCATCTCTTTGGTTAATTACTTTAACCCTTTTTATATTTGATCAAATGTAAGCATGACAATAAATATAGCCTTATTTTACGTAAAATAGTTTGAATAATATTTATCATTAAACAAATCTTGCAAATTAATGCGCAGAAATTATTGTGTGACCTTTTTGCACTAAAAAATAACAAAAAGCTTAATAGGCAATAAAAAAATATCTTATATCAAACTTTTTACGACTTTAGTGCTGATCAGTCACAAGTATCGAGTAGTTTAAAGTAATGAAAGAAAAAGGTGGGGTCAGTGATGTTAATTTTGAAATATTTGTCAAAATATGTGATTTTCATGCAAAATTATTGTAAATTTGATCTTGACTTCTTTAATATATTTTCATTTTTTTGGAAAAGTTTGTTGAGGGAAGATGTAAAACTTGGTCTAAAAATATAAATTAAGACCTATATTAAATATTTTTAGCAATATCAAAACGGAAATTATTCTCCGAGTAAAAGTATGTGAGGCTAAATTTCCATTACATTAAATTTGATAAATGTGCAGATTTGCAGAATTTTCTGCTAAATATCCTTCCACCAAAAGAAATAGTCCCTCATAAATCTTGCTTCTTTGTAGATTTTTGAGCAGTTTTTTCATTGAATGTTAAAAAATTTACATAGTTGAATTTAAATATGTTATAAAAATTGAATTTTAATAAGTAGTTTTGAAGTAAAAGCTTCTGTGTGAACATTTCTAAAAAGCTGACGAGTGACTTACATGTACCTTAATGTTACTTTTAAAATAATGCTCAATTTGAAGCCTTTTTTCGGTGGAAATATTGTCTACACTAAAATCAAATTATATAAGGAATGAAGCTAATTCGCGGTTTATAAAGCGTAAACTGCCCCAAGTTATGTTATATCGGATAACATAAGTTGAAATTAGCTTCATTCCTTAAATAAAAAAATATTTGGAGGGTATATAATATACATTTCAACTTTCATATGACTTCAGTTTTTACCCAGTATCTGTGGTGTGATGTTAGAGTCTTGATTTTGTAAATAAGTTGCTTTTTGCTGTATTCAAGGTGATGTTCATTGTTATTTATAATAACTCTTTTTGATTTCTAATAATCCTGCTTTGTAGTTTAAGTAAATTTTCAAAATAAAGCTTTATCTGTGCTTAATTGTCTTCCTATACTACTCTTTAAGATAGAGGCACCCCTATGTTTTTAATCTTGCATCAGGAGTATATGCTTTGTGGCCTCATAATATGATTATATCAGTATCCAATCTCATCATTATTTTCATTTTGTTTTTTTTTTCAACTTAATAGGACAAATATACTATATTCATTTTATTTTAAGAGGGCCGTTCAAAAATTACGCGGACTGTGGTATTATTTTCTCTTACAGACGTCATATAGTTATGAAAGAAGTCTTTTCATTTTATGCATAAAATGGCCCTGTAGATATACCAATTAATTGATCAACACTTGATTTTCTATTTGAAGCATTAAAATAAAATAGAGACTTGGTGCTTTCATATCCTATTAAAAACTTTCTCCTCAAAGTCCAGGTCTTGGAGAACTGGCTTTATGAAATTGCAATGTTCTTGAATTTTTAGGTAAACAGGTATAATTGAGTACTTTCAGTGAAGAAAAATAATATGAGCGCACCCTCTGATCTAAAAAATAAAACACGTCCATGAATCCTCAGAAACAGTTCTATCATTTACTAGTTGCATATTTAAGATCAGAAGTTGCGCTCTATATCAAATAATAAAAAAGTAACTTAAAAAATAGGCCGTTTTTGTAGACTTTTTCGGAATATGAGGAAATTGACGCATTTCGTGACGTCATAATGCATTTACAAACCAGAAAATGACGTCAATTTTTATAGGATCGCAGTCACCGAAGATCTAAGTGATATTTTAATGCATTGTTATCCAAAACTATGCAGTTTCAGTTTTTCAGAAATTCACAGGGCAAAATAAGGCAAAAAGTGAACCTTGTTCTTTCACAGAAATATGAATCTTAAAGGTTCCAATAAATTTTGGGCAAAAGATTTCGGTATTTTAAAAAAAATTCTACGAAAATTATCGGTATATTAATATTGCTGAAGGAGAGGTACGGAGCACGACAAAAAATTTGAAGCAAAAGCATGCGGAATCCAAAATATAACTCATTAATTTTGTATAATTCGCGATATTTTTCGTTAATTTTTCTCAAATATATCTTTAAATTGTTCTATTATTATGCATTTAGATTTCTGGCGTGATATTTGAAGTACTAACAGATATATAGTAATTTTTCTCTGATGTGATTCCCGTGGAAACGACTGTGAAAATGACGTCTCCTGAATTGACGGCGCACAGCACTTTTGTAAAATTATGTTTAATGTTCGAGATATCGCCAACACTGATCCAAAATATGCATAATAAAACATATTATAAACTAGGTATTTGTGACATTCGTCTACAAAAAGCAAATTGAAATTTCATACCTATAGACCTCGGTAAAAAGGCTATACGAGAGGACGGGAAGAGAATTATCGACGAAAATTTTATCCGGACTGTAAGGAACGTGATTGAGAGTCACCAATATCACACTATATCTCATAAATACCTGCAGGTTTGGGTTTTAAAACTAAAAAATAATAATCTGTACTTGTTGAATAGATTTTAAGTTTTAAAATTGTGTTTGGATGTTTAGTAGATAAGGTAACTCAATCTGAGCAGGTACTCTTGGGAAAATGCTGAGAAAATAAAAGCTCAGTAACATATTTTTTATAATGCCTGTGACGTCGAAGATTTTGCTGCTCCATGACTTAATGACATGTCCTGAAAAATCACTCGAAATTGATACCAATTTACAACATTTTGATATGAATTTTTGAAGACCATATAAGTAAAGATTCTTTTATATTATTTCTGATATTTTGCGTGATTATGTCGTCAAATATTTTTTGTGTGTAACAAGTCCGCGTAATTTTTGAACAGCCCTCGTATTTCCAAAACAAGGTACCCTTTGAAACTCAAGAAAATAAGTAGAAAATATTCTTTGGTCTAGTTTCCGGAATTATTATTTACCAAGTGAACTTTTATGAATTTTCATTCCAGAAATTTGTTCCATGACCTTACATCTAAGGTTATGATTAGAACATACCAGAAGCAAAATATAAATAAACGCTTATAAAATGCAAAAGGTTGTCAAAGTCAATGAATAATTGATTAGTGAAGTACTCATTAAGAAACCTTGTATCGAACACTTAAATTAACATTCAAGTATTTGGAGAAAATTAGAACCATTAAACTTTCCATTTGTTTTAGCTCACCTGAGCCGAAGGCTCAAGTGAGCTTTTCTGGTCACATTTTGTCCGTCGTCCGTCCGTCCGTCTGTCTGTCTGTCTGTCTGTAAACTTTTCACATTTTCGACTTCTTCTCAAGAACCACTTGGCCAATTTTAACCAAACTTGGTACAAAGCATTCTTTGGTGAAGGGAAATTTAAATTGTTAAAATAAAGGGCCCAGTTCCCTCACAAGGGGAAATAATCAAGAAAAGACAAAAATAGGGTGGGGTCATTAAAAAATCTTCTTCTCAAGAACCATGGGGCCAGAAAAGCTGAAACTTATATGGAAGCATCCTGGTATAGTGTATATTCTAAATTGTTCAAACCATGACCCCCAGGGGCAGGGCGGGGCCACAATGGGGAATCAAATTTTACATAGAAATATACAGGAAAAATCTTTGAAAATCTTCTTCTCAAGAACCACTGGACCAGAAAAGCTGAAACTTATGTGGAAGCATCCTGGTATAGTGTAGATTCTAAATTGTTCAAATCATGACCCCCAGGGGAAGGGCGGGGCCACAATGGGGAATCAAAGTTTTACATAGAAATATACAGGAAAAATCTTTGAAAATCTTCTTCTCAAGAACCACTGGGCCAGAAAAGCTGAAACTTATGTGGAAGCATCCTGGGGTAGTGTAGATTCTAAATTGTTCAAATGATGAGCTGAAAGTAATGTGCACTTGGAAGGATCATCGGGTAGTGTAGATTTCAAAATGTCTAAATTATGATCAGTGGGGTAGGATGGGGATGCATTATGTATTACAAGGAAGAAATCTGGTAAAGATCAGAATGGTCAAAGTTTCTCAGTTGAGCGATGTGGCCCATGGGCCTCTTGTTTACTTATATTCTCCTTTCAAAGAATTAATTATATAATATTATGTTATCTCAAATTCTGCCATTACAAATTACATGTTAATCAAATCTGAATGGTCATTGGTGTAGATTTATCGTATTGGGTTTGTTTAATATTCTAAATAAGTTAGAAGTATACGTATAGTCTCAGAGAAATTAAAAGAACAAGAGGTATAAATGCCTTAACGATCACTTGGGTTCAAGAATTTAGAGAATTTTGCCCAAAAGCTATAAAAATAGTATGATAAGGGTCAACAACAAACTTGGTCTATTATTTAATCTGCCCCCAGTTTATCCCTTTTATCATAAAGCTATTTATCATTTAATATTTATTATTTACCGTTATTATTGCGTCTAACATTGGTGTATCGTAGCCATTGAAGAACCTTTAAAAGATTATTTGTCTCATTTTATTCATCTATTACTTATAGGAGTAGCCTACCTTAAAAAACTATGAAAGTACTTTTTGTGTTATAAAATAAATGCTCTTATTTTCTCTTCTTCTATGTAGGATATGAAGATAACGAACAGTATTCAATATCAAAAGTCCATAAAACACTAAAAAATAGGAGCAGAGCAAACACGGACCTTAAAAAACATCAGAGATGGGATCAGGTACCATGGAGGAGTGAGCATCCCTGCCGACCGGTCACACCCGCCGTGTGTCCCTTGCTATTATCAGGAAGTCACGAAAAAATCCGTTGTCAATCCAGTGTATAACAATGGACTAACAATTCGTATGAAGAACGTTAGTCAGCATTTGACTCCATGATAAATTGTATTTGCTGACAAGGCCATTGTATCGACCATAGAACTTACGAAATGATGACTTTAAACGAGTCTGCTGATATTCTTGTTTCATTAATTTGCTTGTCAATAATTTACCTCGTTTTAGAAATTGTTCATACGTAGAGCATACCCTTGCGTATCGAATCAACTGAGATATGTACACTCTGTATGCAGGTGATGAAGGTAAATTGCTGCATAAGTAAGGTAAGTTGACGATAGAAAAGTGAAAGTCGTTCCGTTTATCATATAGCTTGGTTGCTAGGTCATCATTAACGTCTATCACAAGTTAAATATCCAAGTAATAAACAAATATGTCAGACTCAATTTATCTTTTATCTCAAGCTCTCCTGGATATATCATATCGACGTAGGAATGGAAATTACCATTTGATATATCTGAAAGTCGAGTTGAATTCACAGCAAGTGTTTTATTCTTTTCATGCATAAGATTTTGCATAAATTCTGCTTCATATGAATAAAAAAAATAGGTCTGCTAATAACGGAGCGCAATTGGTTCCCATGGGAATTCCAACAGATTGTTGTAATACCTGGTCTCCAAAAACCACATAGATATTGTCAATCAGAAATTCAATCAGAAATTTGATGTCAACTTCAGAGTACTTGTGTGTTCACTCAGAATGTGTTTTTAATTAACAAAACAATGTTGCAAATGATCAATGATCAGGTAAGTAAATTTACGAGTTCCATTTTTTTAAGAAGACAAGCAGCTGTCAATGAAATCAAAAAGCCTAGACTTTAATTTATCGTGGGGCATGGTTGTTTATAAAGTTGAAAAAAGTCGTAAGTCTTTAAGCTGTTGATTCTGGTAAAACATTGTGATTTCAAGTTGTCCAAAAGTTCTTTGGAATTTTTTAGTATCCACATCTGATTCACACCACTTCTTGACTTTCACTGCTTGATGTCCAAGATTTTTCAAGATCGCAAAAATATATATTGTTTTGCACCAATACCTCAGACCGAATGGGGGGCAGGGATCATGAAATTCACAATTATTTCTTCCCTTCCGTCCATATATTCTTTATACCAAAATTTGTTGAAACTGATACAGGTGTAAAGAGGTATTAAAAAATCAATCAAATCATCATAACTTGTATTGTACTTTTTGTATTTTATATATTAAGCTCTTGTTTACTTTTTTAATTTGATTTTTCCTATGAATTCAATTATTTATACAGTGATTAATATCATTTATCATTATTAAAAAGTAGTACCGGTATACATAATTATGAATTAAATCGTCGTTTTAAGAAAAAAATGCTAAAATGTACCTACATGTACATATATGTTTAAGGTTGAAACGATTTTTAAACTGACAACGGAATAATTTGGGCCTAGTTTGCTGTCGTTTTGTGGAGTGCACTTAAAATTAAAATCTAAATCGATGAGAAACTTTATTTAAAATATAGATAAGCATTATCTCCGACACGTGGGATCCAACCTTTAGTACAGGCGTAAGTGTGTCAAAAACCGGGTCTTTGACGAGAATTAAAAAAAAAATGATTTCTTATTATTCTTAATTATGATTTTTTTTAAAGTGAACAATTCACAAAAACTTTGCAACAATTTTTATTTTTATCTAAATAAGCAGGTTCAGAAGAAAACATATTTAAAGAAATAATGCATTTCATATCACCATCAATACAACCAGACCGGTCACGGTAGCCTAGTGGTAGAGCGTTCGCTTCGTGATCGGGAGGCCCGGGTTCGATTCTCGATCGCGGCGCCGCGTCATACCTAAGACGTAAAAAAAGGTAGTGACTGTTCCTTCACCAAGCGCTCGGCACTACAAGTGAAAGTCACGGGTCTTTCGGATATGACCTTAAAAACGTAGGTCCCGTGTCACGGTAGGCGTTGGCACGATAAAGAACCCTCACTGCTCAATGGCCCTGAGTGCCGAGTATAGGTCTAAATTTGAAGCCCTTCACCGGCATCGGTGACGTCTCCATATGAGTGAAAAATTCTAAAGAGGGACGTTAAACAATATATACAATCAATCATACAATCAATACAACCAGCCCCCACTTCTCCTATCACCTGGGTTAACAATTTTACAATACTGGAAGATGCATTTTTGCTTATTTTCAAAAATTCTTCAGGTTCATTGATACTCTGATAAGAGAGATAACTCTTATTGATATAAATATCTATTATTCCTTTATAGATTTGAGAAGTTGGAGGGTCTTTTTTGTCAAATTTTGCCCCTCAAGCTATGTAATATTTGTTTGTTTTTTGCTTAACAAATACATTTCTTCTGGAAAATCATTAAGGTTCAAGCAACATTTTACATGAGTGAGCAGAGGGTTTATGACTTTTAAGAGATTCTTATGTATAAAGACATATTTTTGATGAAAGGCTTAACTCTTTCGTAAGTATTTATTAGCCATACCTTTTGGAAAAAATCACCACAAAAACCAAGATAGTATACCTTTCAATATTCAACAGCTAAAATTGAACAAGGAGAAGTATATGATCTAATTCTATTTCCCTATTCACATCATTTTTAGAATAAAAAATAAAAATAAAAATTATCTATTTACTTAAAGATTTTTGACATTGGAAAACAACAAAATAATGTTAAATTTGCCAATGTCCTTCAGAAAAAAATATTATTGTAAAACATTTTCAAATTATAAAATGTTTACGTGCCGTTTTTTTTCTTTAAAATTATTTTGAGCTATATTTAAAGCCGCTTAATCCGAAACAGGCACATATTATCTTACACAATAAAAGTACGGCATTACTTAGATAATATACAAACATAAATTGTGAGATTGGTTTAATAGTTTATTACAACAATTCTTACGTGGAAAACATAGATCAAAAACCTTATTGATAAACAGAAATCCCTGACAGGAAGTTAAGACTGTTGTGAAGTCACCTTTGTAAAAAATAAATTTATCGGTTTTATCTAATTATGAAGATAATTCAAACCCGAGTATTTTTATTTCCATTAGTAGAAGCCTATGTCATTGAATATAATCCATAGTAACTTTTATATTAATATGCTTATTTAAAGAATAAAGGAAAATCAGATATTTACTTTAAAGGAAATTTAGTAACGAAGGCTAAAATATTGTCCATGAACAAGTACTTTGTTGTTAAAAAAAATGCTCGGGTTCGATCTTCATGAGATATACATGTAAGCAATAAATCTAATTTTTCGAAGGTGATTTCACACGATATAAACATAGGATTATTTATTGTGTGACCTAACAAAATTATTTTTTTAACTTTTGAATTTTGATATCTTTTGAAAGACTTTGGGGGTATAATTTGACAAAAAGTGAAACAATTTATGGACAATTATTTTTCAAGAATAAAAACGAATATATATTTTTAGCGATTAGAATCGGACCAAGCGGCTTTAAGTGAACAAAAACACAGAGTTCACTTATGGGTTTTTTGCCTTGGGAAAAATCCGAAACAGACTTTTTTTTAGTTAACAATGCATTAGATATCATTTAGATCTTTGGGATTGCGTATCTATAAAAATGGACGGAATTTTCAAATCCGAAACAGCTTAGTTTTAGTTAACAATGCATTACATATCATTGATATCATTGGCCATTGCGTATCTATTAAAAAAATAACGTAATTTTCTGTCCCTTCCATTTATTATGACTGCATGACGTCACCAAAAGCGTCTATTCCCTCCTAATCTGAAAAACTCTACAAACTCGGCCAATTTCTAAAGCTATTTTCAATATTTCATATAGAGCGCAACCTCTGATCTAAAATATGCAACTAGTATATGAAAGATCTGTTACTAAGGATTGCATAACATGTTTCATTTTTATTTTTAGACCAGAAAGTACACTAATATTATTTTCCTTAAATGAAAGTACTCAGATATACCCAGTGTTTACCTTAAAATTCAAAAACATGTTCACAAAGCCAGCTCTCCAATCCCGGACTTTTAGGAGAATTTTTAATAAGACGTAAAAGCACTAAGTTTCTATTTTATTTAAATGTTTAAAATGACATATTGTTATGAATTTAGGTGGGCCTGTACCTTGTGCCAACCATAGTTATTACTTATGATTATTATTTTACCTTAGCATGGATATTTACAAATTACTACGGAGTGTAGATACCATATTCAAGTGATTATATGTGTTTATGCCAATTTATTGATAATCTATTAGCTTTGATTGAAAGCGAAAGTAGAAAAATGCCGTTTCACAGGACTGAATGTGTTGTTTACATTCGTTCGGGATGTTGTTCTCGACCCTTGTGGCATTAAATATGTGTCATTACGCACAGTAGTGCTTACCTGTGTTTATTTCATGTTTTACCATCCACCATAAGCGATATTTTATCCATAATCCATGTTTACAGCCCTAATGTGTTTTGATTTCCCTCCGTATTTGATTACTTCGGCTTGAAGTTTCGGGTTGCGTCTAAATATCGTCTGAAGGTTGTGTCTAAATGGAGTTTTATGAAGAGACCTACTTTTACATTCGACAGCTTACTTGGACATTTAAACCTGCGTCATGTACGGAGGTACGGAATTGAAAATAGAAAATAGAAAACATCTCAAGAGGTGAAAGTTATGTATTCGGGGCTTAAAATAATTTATCAAACAAAAATTATAATTGATGGTAAAATAAAATTTATTTAGATACTTTATTCATTGGAATTAATATATCATTTTATTTTAAATAACTTAAGAAATGAAATAAAGAAGAAGACAAATTTCAGTAGGAAAACTCGGCAGACGTTATTCAAGACTTGAAGGGAGGGTGTTGAGGGTAGGAATGTTGCCGTTTTCGTTCTCGACAACGTAATATGATCTTTGAAATAGCCCGTTATTATCTTTTTGTTTAATATTAAGATCAATATTTTTTCACAAAAGAGCTACCGTATATTTTCCTGTTGTAAAAGTAAGCCGTCAACTGTAAAAGTCAGTGTCTTCGCAAAAGTCCAGTATCACGAGCCTGAGGTATACATGAACATTTATGAGGTGCATCTACAGAATAAAAGGAATCCGGTCTATCATTTTATTCCCGGAATTTTTACATTCATATATACACACAGATTATTACAAAGCTAATTGTAGTCCTTGACCTAGGAAAATTTTGATCACAAAAAGGGAAAAGTATTTTGCACAATGTATTCTTTTGTAGTTTTTTTCAATAAATACAGCTCGATCATATGCAGGCGCCTGTGAGCTCGATCATGAGCTCATATGCCATTGAAAAAAAATGTACGGGTCATTGTATTCAAGACGTTTTATTACTTAAATTAACTTATACGTTGATATTTTGATTATTATTTGTGTAACAATAACAACATGATTTATTTAAATAATCCGACTAATTCTTGTCCAAATTACCTTGAATGATTTCGCGCGCGTTCCTAATGTAAACAAACCCATGCCATCATGCCGCACATTGCTACATTTGATGAGTACCAAGAGTAAGAATCGTTTATTGAAAATTTAGAGCGGGACACAACATCGCGGTTCATCACACAGAGAAGAAGTAACAAAAGACACTTCAGTTTGCAACCCGGAGGTAAGATTGGTAGGCCTTAGGCTATTGATACGGTCTACTGAGTACTACTTTACAGGTAAGAGATCAGTACCCTAGGGCATTGATATGATCTACCGAGTACTACAGGACAGGTAAGTGACCAGAACCCTAGGCTATTGATATGGTCTATTGAGTACTACATGACAGGTAAGTGACCAAAACCCTAGGCTATTGATACGGTCTACTGAGTACTACATTACAGGTAAGTGACCGAACCCTAGGCTATTGATAAAGTCTACCGAGTACTACAGGACAGGTATTAAAGAGATCAGTCCCTAGGCTATTGATACGGTCTACAGAGTACTACAGGACAGGTAAGTGACCAGAACCCTAGGCTACTGATACGGTCTTCCGAGTACTGCATGACAGGTAAGGGGTGAATTCAAGGAATTACATAATGATTGCTATAAAAATTAGGACAGGGCGAATTACAAATGGAGCAAAAGCTGGTAACTTGCAGCTAAACAATTTAAGGAAAACTGGAATCCAAGTTTTTGCACGCGCTACTTTGTTTCTTATACGCTCGCTGATTGGATAATGACGTAACTCTTCTGTGTTTATTAACAGAGAGGCGCGTTGAAGGAGTCAGTCTTTTAAAGGAGTCAGTCTTAGTAGTTTTAGTTTTGTGGATTTACGGAGCTTTTAACCAACTGTAATATGGCCCAGAAGGTGCTATTGAATTACCCTTCCCAGTTACAGAAGGTGACTATTTAATTGTAATAGTGTGCACCTTCTCCAGTTACCAGAGTTTCCCTTATATACTCCTGACATATATTTGTTTACATTAGCAACGTCTGCTACCGCCCCTTCATTTCCATATCGTTGCACCTTCGCTTCCAGAGTGGTGCACCTTCTATTTTTACACCTTCCCAAAAGTATCCTGGAGGTTCCAAATATCGCGTTTGTTTTATGTACTTTTATACAATAAATTATTACATGTTTCTTTAATACAAAGACTTTCTCTTGTTTTGTTGACTGTCTAAAGGTACAGAGCCCACGTATTATTATAACGAAAAGCTGTAGAGTTATTTATACGGGGTCTATTACAAATACTGAAGGCACGGTATATTTATTATTAATTATTAATTAAATATATGATTTTCGTTACAATATCAAGTGTTAATCAATCAATTGGTATATCTACAGGGCCATCTTATATATCTTATATAGCTCTTTATCATGCTTGACGACATAACTTTTGCAAAACAGTCTTTTCAACATGTATACTCCCATTTCGGAGATATTAACCTTTAAATGTACAATTATTATTCTTTGCAAAATTTAAAGCAATAAAATTTTAAAAACTGACACAGTTTTAAAATTCCAAAAATATGCCTCAAATTAATGTTTTGTCCATAAAGGCTTCGTCTTTTTTATAATTCAATAAGGATATTTTCTTAAGATAAAAGTCACAGCTAAGTATATCAACATGTAGATCCCTACAGAAGTCTACAATCCTATGGCATAATGTTAACAATTTGGTTATTATTTTGGAGTGTGATATATGCACCTTTTTTTCTTTACAAAGAGTCCATGTTCTGCATCATATAGACATGTAGCAATGCTAAATATTCACCCCTTGTTAATCAGTTTTACTCTTAATTTAATCAGACAGAATACTATTAACCAAAATTTAAGAACTGAAAGCTTTATCTCAAAACTTTGAGAAATATTTTCTCGCTTATAACAGTTACGTAGCATCGTTTTTGGATGGGGAAGTGGGCAACAAGGGAAAAAAACTGTACTTACCTGAAAGAAGTTGACAAGCAAAAATGAAATGGAAACCATTGCCCAAACACGAAAATCCTTTTCATGAGGGGGGGATGGGATGGGGGTAAAAGCCAACCTTTTTCTAATGACAAGTTGCTTTAGAATCAATTTCTTTGCATACAATACATTTCCCTTATATCACTTTACAGTAGTCAAAACTAGGGGGTGGGGGGGGGGGGGCAACCAGCTTTCAATGAACATTTTCAATAGTAAATATTATGTTTGGAAAAAACGCGGGGGCCAGCGTCCTCCCCTCCTTCTGTTGCTACATACCAATAAATTAAAACTTAATCATTTACCTAAATCGGGAAGTATGTAAAACAATCAGAATATACCTGATTAGGAATATGAAGAATACTGTCCTCAATCTGCCAACGTCTGTTATGACTGTATTTGTTGAAAGAAAAAATCCGTATTTCTTCAACTTATCAGACACCCCTTCCGCACTTTAAAAAGTTTAAGATAAAACTGAAATGGCGATACCTATCAGGATTTTTTTTTGTTTGCTATTGAACTCATCAATGTGCCATCTGCTGTAAATCAATGCAATATTTGATCAATAGCAGAGTGCACTTTGTATACCAATTAAACAAAACCAACACAGAATTTAAACGATGCAACATAAAATTGGATCAAAATTTGGACTTGTTAAAATTGAAGAATGCATTAATTCAATAATAAAATCAAGAAAGGTAGATTCCCTTTTAGAAATTATGATAATGAAAATCAATATAAATCACAGATGAAAGACTGATATACCACATACTTGTGCTTTGGTATCTATTTTACATTTTTGTATTAACAGACGCGAAAGTTTCGAATTTTCGAAAATTACTTTTTTCTATACGTGTTCTGTTCAAAAATAAGAATTGGGTAAGAAAATTGTAAACATTTTTGATACTGCTCAGAAAAGAATTAAATCATCAATTTAAACTGCCTCTACAGATGTTAGTTACATGGTTAGTTGGAAATCTCAGTTAGAGTAACCCACGCCCATTAAATAAACCCCGTTCACTGGAACTGCTTTCTGGGACCATTGGGGATGCTGTGGGATTGCTCTGGTGCAGATTTGTGTCAGATGTGGGTCAAGCTGATATCATTCTAAAGACCAACTTTTTTCTAATGACAACTTCCTTTAGAACCAATTTCTTTGCATAAAATACATTTCCCTTATATCACTTTACTGTAGTCAAAAGTGGGGGGGGGGGCAACCAGCTTTCAATGAACATTTTCAATAGTAAATAAAATGTTGGAAAAAAAACGCCGGGGTCAGCGCCCTCCCCTCCCTCTGTTGCTACATACCAATAAATTGAAACTTAATCATTCACCTTTATCGGGAAGTATGTAAAACAATCGGAAATTACTTGATTAGGAATATGAAAAAACTGTCCTCAATCGATGCCAAAGCCTATTATGACTGTATTTGTTGAAAGAAAATCCCTATATCCTCAACCTATCAGACACCCCTCTGCACTTTAAAAAGTTTAAGGTAGTCCGATCCTCTGGTTCATAAAATTAGCAATTAAGTAATCAAACATACTCATAAAAATATCTCTGAATCCACAAAGTAATGTAAATTTACCCACAGTATTTCTTTAAACATAAACATAAAAATTAATCATATTATATAGGGAAAATTGTTAAATCTCCAATTTTTATGCAGAAAAGGTGAATAGGAATTTCAGCTATGCGTTTTCTAATTGCAAATTGTTCAACAAATATATTTTAGGGTAAAAAACAATAGGTATCCGGGCACTTAGAGAAATTGCCATGAATTTTATACTTAGTTGGCATTCCGTGTCTCCTATTTCATTCATGTATTATATAATACATAGTGAAAAGGCTTTTTCTATTATTGAAAGACATCAAAAATCACTTCTAATTTCATATCATGCTCATAAGCATCAGTATCTAAGGCTCAATTCAAGAAAATCTCACTTCTCTAAAACTGTATTTATTTTTTTCCTTTTATAGGGTACAAGTGTCAACTTTTTATAAGTCCTTTTCTAAGACTTCCAAAAACCTTGAATCATATAAAGATGAATAAATAATAAAATGGAAATAGTTGTATGAAAAAAAAATAATTTCATGCTTCATAATGATGCATTTTAAATAAAATATTAATTTTTGGAGTTATCCTTCCTCGCTGAGGATCGGATATCCTTAAGATAAGACTGAAATGACGATACCTATTAGGATTTTTGTTTATTTTGCTATTGAACTCAATGTGTCATCTGCTGTTAATCAATGCAATGTTTGATCAATAGCAGAGTGCACTTGGTATACCAACAAAAAACAAAAAACACAGAATTTAAACGATGCAAAATAAACTGGACTTGTTAGAATTGAAGAATGCATTAATTTAATAATATTTTAACAATAAATGAAATCAAGAAAGGTAGATTCCCTTTTAGAAATTATAATAATGAAAATCAATATAAATCACAGAAGAAAGACTGATATACCAAATAATTGTGCTTTTGCATCTATATTGCATTTTTGTATTAACAGATGTGAAAGTCTCGAATTTTCGAAAATTACTTTTTTCTATACGTGTTCTGTTCAGAAATAAGAATTGGGTAAGAAAATTGTAAACATTTGTTGAAACTGCTCAGAAAAGAATTAAAACATCAATTTAAACTGCCTCTACAGATGTTAGTAACATGGTTAGTTGGATATCTCAGATCGAGTTACCCCCGCCCATTAAATAATTGGGGCTGCTGTGGGATTGCTCTGGTGCAGATTTGTGTCAGGTTTGGGTCTAGCTGATATCATTCTAAAGACCAACTTTTTTCTAATGACAACTTCCTTTAGAACCAATTTCTTTGTATAAAATACATTTCCCTTATATCACTTTACTGTAGTCAAAAGTGGCGGGGGAGGGAGGGGGCAACCAGCTTCCAATGAACATTTTCAATAGAAAATATAATGTTGGAAAAAACAACAGAGGTCAGCGCCCTCCCCTCCCTCTGTTGCTACATACCAATAAATTAAAACTTTATCATTTACCTTTATCGGGAAGTATGTAAAACAATCGGAATTTACCTGATTAGGAATATGAAAAAACTGTCCTCAATCTACCAACGTCTGTTATGACTGTATTTGTTGAAAGAAAATCCCGTTATCCTCAACTTATCAGATACCCCTCTGCACTTTAAAAAGTTTAAGGTAGTCCGATCCTCTGGTTCATAAAATTAGCAATTAAGTAATCAAACATACACATAAAAATATCTCTGAATCCACAAAGTAATGTAAATTTACCCACAGTATTTTTTTAAAGTTAAACATAAAAATTAATCATATTATATAGGGAAAATTGTTAAATCTCCAATATTTATGCAGAAAAGGTGAATAGGAATTTCAGCTATGCGTTTTCTAATTGCAAATTGTTCAACAAATATATCTTAGGGTACAAAACAATAGGTATCCGGGCACTTAGAGAAATTGCCATGAATTTTATACTTAGTTGGCATTCCGTGTCTCCTATTTCATTCATGTATTATATAATACATAGTGAAAAGGCTTTTTCTATTATTGAAAGACATCAAAAATCACTTCTAATTTCATATCATGCTCATAAGCATCGGTATCTAAGGCTCAATTCAAGTAAATCTTATTTCTCTAAAACTGTATTTATTTTTTCCTTTTATAGGGTACAAGTGTCAACTTTTTATAAGTCCTTTTCTAAGACTTCCATAAACCTTGAATCATATAAAGATAAATAAATAATAAAATGAAAATAGTTGTATGAAAAAAAATAATTTCATGCTTCATAATGATGCATTTTAAATAAAATATTAATTTTTGGAGTTATCCTTCCTCGCTGAGGATCGGATATCCTTAAGATAAGACTGAAATGACGATACCTATTAGGATTTTTGTTTATTTTGCTATTGAACTCAATGTGTCATCTACTGTTAATCAATGCAATGTTTGATCAATAGCAGAGTGCACTTGGTATACCAACAAAAAACAAAAAACACAGAATTTAAACGATGCAAAATAAACTGGACTTGTTAGAATTGAAGAATGCATTAATTTAATAATATTTTAACAATAAATAAAATCAAGAAAGGTAGATTCCTTTTTAGAAATTATAATAATGAAAATCAATATAAATCACAGAAGAAAGACTGATATACCACATAATTGTGCTTTGGTATCTATATTGCATTTTTGTATTAACAGATGTGAAAGTCTCGAATTTTCGAAAATTACTTTTTTCTATACGTGTTCTGTTCAGAAATAAGAATTGGGTAAGAAAAACTGTAAACATTTGTTGATACTGCTCAGAAAAGAATTAAATCATCAATTTAAATTGCCTCTACAGGTGTATAGTTATATGGTAAGTTAGAAATCTCAGTTCGAGTTACCCCCGCCCATTAAATAAACCCCGTTCACTGGAACTGCAAGTCACACAATTACCAACAAAAAGAGTACATCCAAAAATGCAAAGAGGTATATATGGTAAGTGTCTCAATTGGCCCCTTAAAATAAATTATCTAATTTTACTTTAAAATGAATAACCTAATTTTACTTTATATATAGCTTTAATTTGTACAGCTATATATGCGACCTTTATTGGTCGTTTTCATTTTGATCAAAATGCCGTTATTTTAGAAATATGACTTCATAAAAATTACATTTTCCCGCCATTTTAGTATATTTTGTATTTAATCCGAAATAAGTCTAGTAGTATGCATTCTAACAAGTTTGGTTGCTATAGTACTCAAAGTTACTTGGAAATGAGACTTTCACCAAAATCATAAACCTGTTCAGTCATGCGGAAAATGCAGGTCAGATTCAGCATCCGAAGCAAGCTTGGTAGTATGGATCGTTAGATGTACCATCCATGCAAGTTCGGTCAACAAAGGGCTTATGGTTACTCGGAAATGAGACCTACAAAAATCAAAAATCATCATCAAACATCAAAAATGTTAACCTGCTCCAAAAACATTAACCTGATCATTCCTTTGCTGAAATTGCAGCATCTGAAACTTTGACTGGTACAATGAAACACATTAGAAACATCTTCTATGCATGTCATATCAATATCAGACATAGAAGTATTTTTAAAAAGAAAACTGTTCCAAAATACGTAACCTTTACTCGGGGCGCCGACACCGAGGGTATTAAGTAAGCTCCCCCAACTTCGTTGATTGATTGATTGTATATTGTTTAACGTCCCTCTCGAGAATTTTTCACTCATATGGAGACGCCACCACTTGCTGGTGGAGGGCTACAAATTTTGTCCTGTGCTCGGCACTCAGGGCCTTTGAGCAGTGAGGGATCTCTTTCGTGCCAGCACCTACTGCGACACGGGGCCTCGGTTTATACATGTACAGTCTCACCCGAAGGACAGGTCTCCACGTCCCTTATAGATCCCGCGACGTGAGGATTGACTCCTTACTTTGCGACTCTAGAGGAGCAGAAGCTCTAACCACTGCGCCACGCAGGCGACCCCAACATCGTTGAGGTGAGCTAAAAATGCAGTCAGCAGCTGGTTTTTCAGTGGTGTAAGGAAAGTAAATCTTCCATGAAGTTAAAAGAAAGGCGTGACTTCTTCGTTTTGGAGAGTCCTGCTCCCTATTTATAGTCAAATTAAAAGCATATATGAATGAGGACCATTGACATACTTTTCTCGACATTGTTAACGTTACCTTAATCATATGGAAAACGACGAGTATATTTTGAAAAATACCTGGTAATTGTAATATGAAAAAAGTAGGTGCAAAAGGGTACCCAGCTAAACTTTTCTTGATAACAGAAATTGAGAAAAATGCAGTGTTCTGCAGACTTTCTCAGACTATAATAGGAGTATTTTGACAGTATTGTAGCATATTACCTCTATTTTATAAATATGTCTTTTCTTTACATTTATCAAATAACAATAAAGTTCTAGAGAGAAATTCCAAAATCAAACGAACTTTAGTTCTGAATCTTGATAGACCATCAAAGTAGATGTTTTGCTTCCTCTTAAACCTAATATCTCCAAGAACTAAACAAAATGTGCATGTGTCCTACTTACTTTAATTCTAATTTTGTCAATTTTCCTGTTTGAGGACATACGAAACGTACTGATAACTTTTCAAGATATTCTTAAAGTAAGATCATAGTGCCATCAGCTGTAACATGTGTAAATAGACATAAATTCAGCATGCATAGCCAGAGGTTTTTGGAAGATATCAAATTATGAAAATATTTGCAACATTCAATGAAAAGTATATAAAAATTACAAAATATAAATTCCTGATAGTTTTCCCATCATAATTTGTTTTAGAAGAGATGTACAAATCCATATATAGACATTAAAAGTATTGCACAAAAGTCCTTCCTTTAGTGAATCTCTTCAACTCCAGGGAAGAGCCCAATAATGTTCAAACTGCGTTGCGTATGACCTTAATAAACACGGTGTCTCTTTAACAAATTAATGAATATATAAAAAAAAACAAGAGGCCCACAGGCCTTATAGGTCACCTGAGCATTATGCAACAACTTTCCAGTTACAGTGTATTGAATTTGATTCATGTTTTAAGCCAGATGCTATATGGCATTCACAATTTTGAAAGGGCACCATTGATCATCATAACAATAAACTTAACAGTTGCTTAGCTTGGTTACTGAATACACATACGCAGGGTAGGGGAACAAAAATGCACTCCAACTAATCAGTAATATTCAGCAATAATCAGTAGTGCCCCTAACACGGTGACATAAACCCCTGAACCTAGGTCCAAACATTGCACAAATTTTTTAAAAGGCACCCTTAAAATTGCCTATCAAAAAAATAAATAAATGTTTTATAAATACAAAGGAGCAGATTTCAAACAATAAATTCATTTAAAGTATATAAGTAGAGCCCCGCCCCCCGCCCCTGGGGCCTTAAAATACACAATTCTGCAAGATTAGGGCCCTTGCTCATCATAACTATATAGGTAGTTCATCTATTTCATTCCCAGAGACAGAGAAGAAAATTTTCAAAGATTTAATGAATTTTCACTATGTAATCAATAGAACCCCGGCATAACACCAGAACCCTTGACCCTGGGACCATAAAATTCACAATTTTTGTTGAGGCACTCCAGCTCATCATTACTATGCACTTAGTAAGTTTATTTAATACCTAGGAGCAGAGAAGATTTTCAAAGAATTCATGTATTTTCACCATATAATCAATAGAGCCCCCCCCCCCCCCAACACCAGATCCCTTGACCCTGGGGCCATAAAATTCACAATTTTGGTAGAGGCACTCTTTCTCATCATAACTATGCACTTATTTAGTTTAATTAATACCTAGGAGCAGAGAAGAAGATTTTCAAAGAATTCATGTATTTTCACTATATAATCAATAGAGCCCCCCCCACCCCAACACCAGAACCCTTGACCCTGGGGCCATAAAATTCACAATTTTGATAGAGGCACTCTTTCTCATTATAACTATGCACTTAGTTAGTTTATTTAATACCTAGGAGCAGAGAAGAAGATTTTCAAAGAATTCATGTATTTTCACCATATAATCAATAGAGCCTCTCCCCCCAACACCAGAACCATTGACCCTGGGGCCATAAAATTCACAATTTTGGTAGAGGCAATCTTGCTTATCATAACTATTCACTTAGTTAGTTTATTTAATACCTAGGAGCAGAGAAGAAGATTTTCAAAGAATTCATGTATTTTCACTATATAATAAATAGAACCCCCCCAACACCAGAACCCTTGACCCTGGGACCATAAAATTCACAATTTTGGTAGAGGCACTATTGCTCATCATAACTATGCACTTAGTTAGTTTATTTAATACCTAGGAGCAGAGAAGGAGATTTTCAAAGAATTCATGTATTTTCACCATATAATCAATAGAGCCCCCCCCCCCCCACACACCAGATCCCTTGACCCTGGGGCCATAAAATTCACAATTTTGGTAGAGGCACTCTTCCTCATCATAACTATGTATTTAGTTGGTTTATTTAATACACAGGAGCAGAGAAGAAGATTTTCAAAGAAATAATGCATTTTCACTACCTACTTATTTAGCCCCGCCCTAGCACTAGAACCCCTGACCCCAGGGCCATGAATTTCACAATTTTGGTAGACGACTCAATGCTGATTACAATCATGCAAATAGTTTGACTGCTTGATGTCCAGGAGTAAAGAAGAAGATTTTTAAAGATTGCATTAATTTTAGTGGTTTTGGCCCCACCCCTCAGGCTCCAGGGGGGCAGGGATCATG
Organism: Saccostrea cuccullata; assembly: GCF_032062105.1. Classification (NCBI taxonomy): domain Eukaryota; kingdom Metazoa; phylum Mollusca; class Bivalvia; order Ostreida; family Ostreidae; genus Saccostrea; species Saccostrea cuccullata. The sequence goes on from NW_026934373.1 coordinate 49,110, forward strand.
AAATCCACAATTTTTGTTCTCCTACACCCATAGATGCTTTGTGCCAAATTTGGCTGAAATTGGTTCAGTGGTTGCAGAGAAGAAGCCGAAAATGTTCAAATGTTAACACACGACGGACGACGCACGACGACGGACGAAAACGAATAGCAATAGCTCAACTGAGTTTACTCAGGTGACCTAATAAAAAAGGATATATGGAGGTAACGAACAGTATTCAAAATCGAAGTCCATAATATAATACGTAAAAAAAAGAAGCAGAGCTAACACGGACCTACGAGGTGGGATCAGGTGCCATGGAGGAGTGAGCGTCCCCTGATGACCAGTCACAACCGCCGTGTGCTCCTTGTCATGATCGAGAAATAACAGAAAAATCCGTTGTCAACTCGGTGTTTAAAATAATGGACTAACAATTAGTATGAAAATCTGAGTAAGCATTTGTCTCCATGATAAATTGTATTTGTTGACAAGATCATTGTATTTAATAACCATAGAATTAACGAAATGATGACTTTATACGAGACTGTTGATATTCTTGTTTCATCAACTTGCTTGTCAATAATTCACCTCGTTTTAGATATTGTTCACATGTAAAGCATGTTCTTGAGTATCGAATCATCTGAGATACTAGCATAAGAAATCTTTATTCATTAAATCGACGTATCAAAGAATCCTAGACGGAAAACGTCAACAATGCACGTAAACTATTCTCGCTTTGCTCGTTCTTTTATTTCCTACAAGTTAACATTCACATATTGCTTTACATCTATATTGCTGAATTATATACTACAAGTATTATAGAGAGGATTTTTAAATAGCATGGATCTTTTGATCTAAAGACACTTAAACAAGGGCGTTTAAAACGTATTTATTTGTCACTGAGCTTGTATTGGATTAATAATACAGAAAAAATAACATAAGTGAACAACAATCCTGAATACAAAATTAATAAAGTAAAAAAAATTAATTAGGAAAAAACTTAATAGTTAACATTAATTTACTCAATATGTACACACTGTTTTCTTTGCTTATTGATGTCATGACTATGTTACTAAATAAACATCTTCTTGAAAGCTTATTACTGTATTACTACTACATGTGAAAGTTTATATACTTTCTCCAAGTACTCATATATACGACATTATGTAGATAAACAAAGCTCCTGATTTCTAAATTAAATTGTTTCGTAAAAATGCTTCAGATGTACAATTCTCATAGTATTTCAGTGTTTCCTTGTTAAAACTCCAGGACATCAAAAAATAAAATCTTTGTCATGTGTCCTCTTTCTCTGCTTTTAAATGCATACATGTAAAAAATCAGATATACAGGTCAAAGTTTTCTCCATATTCTACAGTGCTAAGGAAACCTCGTTAAAACGTAGAAAATACACTAAATGGATACAAATAATTACATGAAGCAACATTTGTTCTTTTCCTTATCAAACAATTGTTATAATGTATCGTGTACATTTGTGAATGATTAAGACCAAATATATGTACTTTACTGAAAAGATAAAAAGAGCTTATAAATACAAGGGAATGCGTTGATACATGTAAATATACACGTACATACTAGCATGTACAGTGTATATGGAAATTGCAGATATGAGCAAACGATATGCATGTATAAAGCTAAAAAAATCAACCTAAACAAAAAAAACGGTCAAGCGTGCATGTATATTATAAATAATCAGGGCAACATATATAAAGAATATTATACAATTATTGCTGGTTTTTGAGGTCCATACAATGATTTAGCCATCTGAGGAGTACAATATTCACCGAGCCCGAAGAGCGAGGTGAATATTGTACTTCGAAGATGGCTAAATCATTGTATTGACCGAAAAAACATCAATAATTGTTTTATTATATGATTCACTGATAAAATGATACAGCTTATTTTATCAAGTCCTAGCCAAATACAAGAGAGAAGCAGAATTAAAATGTGAATAAACCTTACAATCGTATCAATTTGAAATGTTTTTATTAAAATCAATTTTAGTTTCAATGAAAAAAAAATATAATGTCAATCTTTTTCATAGGATAGATTTTGAAAGGAAGGAGTATTATCAGGGAAAACTAACTGCCAAAAAGTAAAAAAGTAAAAAAAAAAATTGTTGTTCGGTAAAAGTGTTGGAGGGGGGTCCCTGCATACCCTCTTACCACCCTCACCTAAAATATATATTCGCTTATGTATTGTTCACATGAAAATAAAAATCATAGTCGATTAAATAGCTTTCTAAAACAATTTGTATCAATTTGGAATTTCCCAATCTATTTTTAGATCAATGTAGAGGAAATAAATCCTTGTATTGACCTGGAACGTCACCTGCAGGTCAATACAACGTAATATTTTTCTAACATAGTTGGATCTCAGCCAATCAGAGAGATGGAAATTATTCAATCATATAATAAATTAAATTATCAAAACAAAATTATTTGCAGAGGCTGAAATTAATAATTGGAAACTTTTCATTCAAACTCTTACTCAAACCTAGCAGCAATTCAACTCTGTTTAAAACAGTTCTGGTAGTGTCGACTTTTATAATTTTACACACTGTATAAGGCTTGGGATCATGATTATGTACTTAGTAATGGCACAGCGACTTAAGTCTACTTAACCTACTGTTACATGAAGGTTATATTGTGGTATAATTACCTCTGGGGTAAAAAAGTTTAGATGAACAAGGGAAATAACTCTGGAGCTACATCCTCAGTAAAGATAGTGATTTAAACAATAACCAGATTTAAAATATTGAGAAAAATTATACAGAATATACATAAATTATAATGCTTTATGCATATCTGAAAGACTATTTTAATATAAAATCAGACTCTAGAATGCTATCATCTTACTCATTTGTATTAAAGCATTTTATCCTAAGATTAATGTCCTACTTTTTCTAAATAAAACAGGATAAAAATGTAAAGTTAACGATATATTTTGCTTTCTAGGGAATTTTACTCTGACAGATTCCCCTTTCAAATTCCTCTAACAGTTAAAGAACCACGCGAATTTTGTAGAGAACCAACTAAGGAATAAAGATCAATACTGGCTTAATAAGTCTCTCAAATCCTATACAGTAATAACAAGTTTAAAACAAAGTAGCACTGGCTAACCGATTTCAGATCATAATAAATTAAAATGATTTATATCATTTGATGTTTTAAATACATGTAATTAAAGAAACAAAATAGTAATCGATGTATTTATAATAATAATAAGCATGTTGCCCATCTTTACATATTTTGCTGTTATATTGATGTAATGTAAGTAACTTTGCATTTCCTTTTACTGTAATTCTCATCTTTAACTCGAGCTGCATTTCTTTGCCTCTAAAGAGTGAAGTTGGAAAATTTCCTACAATTTCATTGTTATCAGTAGATAACTTTCCAGATAGATATAAATATAGACAGACATGAAACAGATAATCAGGAATAGAGGTAAATAAAACAACTCTCTCTCTCTTGTTGCAAAACAAAACAATATGGTGTAAACAGAATAAAAAATTCAATAAAAAACAACATAAAGCAACCAAAGAACAAAAATACTGAAGAATGTATAAAATATAGACATTATTTAAGCAACCTGGATTTCATTACGATTGAATAAAGATTGAAAGTTATGCAAAAAGTAACAAACAAACAAAACAAAGCTTTAAATCAATGATTGATTTTAGAATATAAAAGATTTTGTTTAACTGAGATGTACAAAATAAATGCATGTGTTAATTTTTTAAATAAAACAAATATGAATACACCAAAAAGCAAAAGTTAGATAGAGTTTCCAATGATATAAATCATTAAAACAAAGAAGCACTTGTAGTTTTCATTGGAAATACATGTACTCCACAATTAAATTAGTTTTAAATCCTCTTCAGAAAATGGACAAATCAAAATAAATCAAATACAATGATATGGCATTAATACATGTAACAAAAAAATTGAGCTATGAAGATCACCTCTCTGGTCATACACTACCTTGGGTATTTAATAAATATGTATAATAAAATGTTATGCTTACAATTATTACTTACTTTAGTATATGTACAACACAATACTTTCACAATATAAAGACCATATATTATTTGATACAATTAAAACAGATCTAGAATTAAACTTTACAATGTCGTCATCTAAATTTAAATGTTAAAGCGACAAAAACAGAGTACATATACTGTATACAGGGTTATTTTCGCTCAATTTTATTTTTACACTTGCAAACATATTTGCCCCCTCTTAATTTCGCCCAGTTACACTTTTTAAAAGACTGTATACTGTATTCTTTGAATTTGCCTTATCTTAAATTTGTCCGTGGAAAGGTTGAAAATGGGTAAAATAAAACAGGGCAAACATTTCCCTGTATACAGTATATACAAGTAGCTGAGCAAGTACACTGATTCAGTGGTTCATGTTCACTGATAGCAACATGTACATTCAGTGGTTCATGTTCACTGATAGCAACATGTACATTCAGTGGTTCATGTTCACTGATAGCAACATGTACATTCAGTGGTTCATGTTCACTGATAGCAACATGTACATTCAGTGGTTCATGTTCAATGATTGCTACATGTACATTCAGTGGTTCATGTTCACTGATAGCAACATGTACATTAAATGGTTCATGTTCACTGATAGCAACATGTACATTCAGTGGTTCATGTTCACTGATAGCAACATGTACATTCAGTGGTTCATGTTCACTGATAGCAACATGTACATTCAGTGGTTCATGTCCACTGATAGCAACATGAACATTCAGTGGGCAAAATGTACATTCAGTGGTTCATGCTCACTTGCTGATAGTAAATAATGGTTATTCTTGTACAGGTATAGAAATGGTTATTCATTAACACTCACATTATACTCAATCAATTACTTTGTAAGAATCAGACTTGTTTAAAACATGGACAAACAAACACTCTGATACTTAGCTAGTCATATGTGTGCCTTTCTTTCAATGACTGGAATATATTAAATATCTAATGGTAAGAAGCACAGTCGATATTGGCAAAATTGAAAAGAATAAAATCTTGAATTGGATATTTTCTAGAGATATAAAAATGTTATAGTGAAATGAAAATGATCAGAGGAAAGAATTACACTTTTTCTTATTCCTGCATTTTTTTAATTACTCCTGCTAGCATTAATACTTTTTTTAATGTGTCCTTTGATATTCCCTTTCAATTCTGAAAAAGATTTCTCATAACAGATACCAAGTGTAAATACAGACTCTACAGAGTAAACATTTTTACATTATTAAAGAAAAAAAAATGTTAAATGGTATTTATGCCTGCAAAATATCCAAATACTGTAAATCAGTTTTTATTGGTGACAACTTTATTTTTTTCTTAATTATTTCAGACAACTTTATTTTTGCTCAACTATTTAAAATTTTCTGTTCCCCCATATTTTATTCTTGTATTAATTTGTTTATCAATATTTTTTAATTTACTAGAATATAAGAATATTATATCTTGCTAGTAAAATTCCAAATAATATTTTGCAAAAAAAAAAAAAGTATGGCAATAAAAGTTAATCTACATTAGACCCTACTTATAAGTAGCTATTTATTAATGCTATTCCTAAAATGCTATGACAATGAGGCTATAGACTAGCGATATGACATTAAGTTGTGCCGTTCATGATGTTGGCTCGATGTCGCGTCACCATGCGGTGTTTCTGTGGCGAGGCCTCCTCTGATGCTGTCGTGTCGCCATCGTCTGTCTCAGACTCCGAGTCACTTCTGCTGTCCTTCTTTAGCTGAAATAACATTAAAAGACTTATAAATTCAATGTGAACATTACTGACAAATGTGTATTTCAAAAACAGGGCTTCATTTTTTAGCGACTTTAGTGAAGACAAAGATGGGCTAATCCATCATGTTCATGAATAATGCTTAAGTAGTAATTTGTAAATTCAACATGAGCAAGGATGTGTCTATGGATAACTCTTGATAACACAAACACAATATTTATTGATTGCATTAAGTTTTTAACATGCCAAAATATTTACATTTCAATTGTCTTTGTCCAAGTTAAAATTATAAATAGTTGATGAACTTTGTTTCTCCAACAATATACTGGTTCATCAATAGGCGCGTCACAAAAAAAATCACGTGCTGGGCAGGACAAATAGCTAGACAGAAGCAAGGCCCTTGTAGCACAAGGATTGGCAGAATCAAGAACATGTAAATATAAGGAATAACTGCCTTATTTTTTTATTTAATGATGATGATCAATTGATTGGCTTGCATGAAAATTTTATGCATAAAATGCTGAAGGCATTTATGCAAATTATCAACCAAGCTGATAGACTTATCACATCATGAAATAAAAAAAAAAACATTAAGAGTTATTCCTTAAATATGTACACATACAGTATTATAAATCAAGCACATTTACTTGGAATTGTGTGGCTGGTCAAGGCATAAATTTGTGTTACACATGTCTATATCCTATATTCAATCTAGTAAAAAATGATTTTTTCAGGGTGTTCATGTCTGTGCCTAAATTGCTTAAATATGGAGACTGTTTTTACGTACACATGAAGTAATTTTACATACCCGTTTTTAAAAGGTGAAATCAGCTCAAAGAGAGATTACTTATGTTAACTGTAAAATGCCATACCTTCAAGGCCTTAAATTTTCTTTGTTAGAAGAAAAAAATATTGAATGGTGGTGATTTGATTTGGTGTTTGAAGATGCTGCTGTTATATATTTGGAATTCAATTATAAGATAACGGTTATTGGTCTCTTTACACTAAAAAAACAGCAAAAACAATGACTTCACAATGTTAATAATGCATCTTCAATAAAAAAACAAGAGGCCCATGGGCCTTATAGGTCACCTAAGCATTATGCAACAACTTTCCAGTGATTGAATTCAGGGCTCCCGCTGGACCGAAAATATTTTTCGCCACTTTTCGCGACACAAGTTCTAAGGAAAGGCATATTTAATCTGATTTCTCGACAATGCAATGCACTTTTTGTTATTCAATTTTTTGTATTATGTTTATCTGACACAGACATTGTTTTAAAATTGTAATGTTTAAACTTTAAAGCTTATGGTAGTATCCATTTAAAAAAAGAAAAATGATAATAACGTTGGAATTACACAATTAATTTGATATTGTATTGATATCAGCCAACTCTTAACAGAAAATGTCCTCTTGTTTATTTTTTTTTTCGCCTGGGAAGGAGGGGGGGGGGGGGGGGGGTACAGACCTCTAGTAGTAAAAACATGACATTTTTTAAAAATGGAAATTTTCATTATTTCATTAATTAATTGTGAAAAGAAGTAAATTAAAAGGTAATGAAAATTAGGTTTTATGGGTTTGAAACTTGACTTTAATTTAACAAATTGGAGACTCCAGGGTTTAATATATGCAAAGCTCATGTTATTATAAATAATTCAGTTTAATTTACTAACTAAATATAATTCTGTTTCCAAACCAATTTCTTTTTCACTCTTTGTCAGTTAATGGTATATTAATTAATGTACACACTTTTCAATTTTCAGTAGGTATAAAATTTGAAGCCATTCTTTACAATTTTCGTCATGTTTCCCTACTTTCGGTTTAAAAAAAAACGATCTACATAGATCCAGATTTTGTTGATAAAAATCTTTTATTTGCCAACTTCATCCCCCAATAACACTTTATCCCCCTTGTTTAATCCAAATTATATTATTTCAAGCAATTTTTTAACCCTTTATTGCTCCAGGCTAGTTACCTAGTCAGCTGTGTTCGTTCAAGCGAGATGTGATTTCCTACATGTAGGTTTCAGTTTTCACACCTCTGCTGCATTAAGTAACAAAGGGACTTGTCTGTGTACATTGAATAAACAAAGGAGCTAACCAGGACTACACAGATTTTGTACATGGTACATCTAAAAAAAATCATTTTCGCCACTTATGAATTTCTTTTCGCCACTTTTGAAAAAAATTCGCAATTGGCGACAATGGCGAATCACAGCTCAAGCCCTGATTGAATTTGATTCATGTTTTAAGCCAGATGCTATATGACATTCACAATTTTGAAAGAGGCACCATTGATCATCATAACAATACACTTAGCAGTTGCTTAGTTTGTTTACTTTATACCCATACGCAGGGTAAGGGAACACAAAATGCATTTCAACTAATCAGTAATATTCAGTAGTGCCACTACCATACATGAACCCCTGACCCTTAGGCCCTGATATTTGATTAATACCAAGGAGCAGATTTTGAACCATTCATTCATTTTTAGTATATAAGTACAACCCCCCCCCCCCTCTATGGTACCCTGACCCTGGGGCCTTGAAATTCACAATTGTGGAAGATATGGGCCCTTGTCCATCATAACTATTATTGGTAGTTCATCTGCTTAATACCCTGGAGCAGAGAAGAAAATTTTCAAAGATTTAATTTATTTTCACTATATTATCAATAGAGCCCCGCCCTAACACCAGAACCCCTGACCCTGGGGCTATAAAATTCACAATTATGGAAGAGGCATTCTTGCTCATCATAACTATATATTTAGTTAGTTTATTTATTTCCTAGGAGCAGAGGAGAAGATTTTCAAAGAATTCATGTATTTTCACTATATAATCAATACAGTCCCACCCTAACAAAACAACCCCTGACCCTGGGGCCATAAAATTCATTATTTTGGTAAAGGCACTCTTGCTCATCATAGCTATGCACTTAGTTAGTTTATTTATTTCCTAGGAGCAGAGGAGAAGTTTTTCAAAGAATTCAGGTATTTTCACTATAAAATCAATAGAGCCCCGCCCTAACACCAGAACCCCTGACTCTGGGGCCATAAAATTCACAATTTTGGTAAAGGCACTCTTGCTCATCATAACTATGTACTTAGTTGGTTTATTTAATACCCAGGAGCAGAAAAGATGATGTTCAAAGAATTCATGTATTTTCACTGAGTATATAATCAATAGAGCCCCGCCCTAACAGCAGAACCCTTGACCCTGGGGCCATAAAATTCACAATTTTGGTAGAGGCACTCTTGCTCATCATAACTATGCACTTAGTAAGTTTATTTATTTCCTAGGAGCAGAGAAGAAGATTTTCAGAGAATTCATGTTTTTTCAATACATAATCAATAGAGCCCCACCCTAACACCAGAACCCCTGACCCTGGGGCCATAAAATTCACAATTTTGGTAGAGGCACTCTTGCTCTTCATAACTATGTACTTAGTTAGTTTATTTAATACCCAGGAGCAGAGAAGAAGATTTTCAAAGAATTCATGTATTTTCACAATATAATCAATAGAGCCCCGCCCTAACACCAGAAACCCTGACCCTGGGGCCATAAAATTCACAATTTTGATAGAGGCACTCTTGCTCATCATAACTATGTACTTAGTTAATTTAATACCCAGGAGCAGAGGAGAAGATTTTCAAAGAATTCATGTATTTTCACTATATAATCAATAGAGCCCCACCCTAACACCAGAACCCCTGACCCTGGGGCCATAAAATTCACAATTTTGGTAGAGGCACTCTTGCTCATCATAACTATGTACTTAGTTAATTTAATACCCAGGAGCATAGGAGAAAATTTTCAAAGAATTCAGGTATTTTCACTATATAATCAATAGAGCCACGCCCTAACACAAAACCCCTGACCCTGGGGCCATAAAATTCACAATTTTGGTAGAGGCACTCTTGCTCATCTTAACTATGTACTTAGTTCGTTTATTTAATACCCAGGAGCAGAGAAGAAGATTTTCAAAGAAATAATGCATTTTCACTACCTACTTATTTAGCCCCGCCCTAGCACTAGAACCCCTGACCCCAGGGCCATGAATTTCACAATTTTGGTAGAGGACTCATTGCTGATTACAATCATGCAAACAGTTTGACTGCTTGATGTCCAGGAGTAAAGAAGAAGATTTTTAAAGATTGCACTAATTTTAGTGGTTTTGGCCCCACCCCACAGGCCCCATGGGGGCAGGGATCATGAAATTCACAATTTTTGTTCCCCTTCACCCATAGAAGCTTTATGCTAAATCTGGTTGAAATTGGTTCAGTGGTTGCAGAGAAGAAGCTGAAAATGTTCAAATGTTAACGCATGACGCACAACGCACGACAACGGACAAAAACAGATAGCAATAGGTCACCTGAGTTTACTCACTAGGTGACCTAAAAATACCTAGCATCGGATTTCTGCTTTTCGAGTGAGTATCTGCTCTTTTTGAGAAGAGATCAGTGAAAGATTTTGAATGCTTATAATGAATCGTAATTCGTTAAAGATTTCTATCTGCTATCTAAACCCTTACCTCTCCTTCAGTGAATTTCTGCAATATAATTTTGAAGATCATGAAGGTCCACAGGATATGTAGGATCTGCAGCACGACTAGTAGAGCGTTAAACAGGTAGGCCGAGTAGAAGTAACCCAGGTACTCGTACACCTCTATACTGCTGGTATACAGCACTCTGTAGAAAAGAAAAGGGGACATCAACTACTGTACAATGTTCCAAACTTCATGCTGTATAAGTAGAAATTTTAGCATTGGTTTAATTTTGGCATTATTAGCGAGACTGCTGAAAATCTCTCTATGTATTAAGTATTGCTTTGTCAAATGATTTATCATATGTTTAATTATGAAGTGATCCATGTAAAAGAAATAATTTGGTTATTTTTGAAGAATTATGATTCTCACCTTGTGAGCAGAACAGAATAAAATCAGAACAATAACAGAGACAGGTAAACTGATGAATGCATTGAAGGTAAAATAATTTAACAATTGAACATTCATAAAAAAAATATATAAATTTGTGGTATCTCTCTATTATATAAACATACAGAGAGAAAATATCATTAATT